>NC_054546.1:25325683-25578183 GCF_017654505.1 Polyodon spathula
ATATTTGCTATTTTTTTTTCTTCCTCTACGATTTTGCCATTTGTATCTCTTAAACATTTAATCTCCTCTTTGAATGTTCTCTTGCTGTTGTAATATTGGAAAAACATTTTGGAATTGGTTTTAGCTCCCTTAGCAATGTTCATTTCTATTTCTCTCTTGGCCTTTCTAACTTCCTTTTTGACTTGCGTTTGCAGTTCTGTGTACTCTTTCTGTGTACTTTCTTTTTGGTCCTTTTTTAATGCTCTGTAAAGTGCCTTTTTTCGCTGAATATTTTTTTTAATTGATCTATTAAACCATTTTGGCAATTTAGTTTTACATTTAGATTTGTCTACTTTAGGGATATAATTGTTTTGCGCCTCTAGTACTACGTTTTTGAAGAACAACCATCCTTCTTCTGTGGGTGTTTTCTCTATTTTACTCCAATCTACTTCTGTTAGTCTCTGTTTCATACCTTCATAGTTTGCTTTTCTAAAATTGTAAACCTTAGCTTTAGTCATTACTTTTGGGGTTTTAAAAAACACTTCAAATGAGACCATGTTGTGGTCTGAGTTTGCCAGTGGTTCTCTGACCTCTGTTTTTTAGTTATTCTATCTTCGTTATTTGAAAAGACTAAATCAAGGCATGCCTCCCCTCTAGTCAGTGCCTTGACAAATTGTGTTAGGAAGCAGTCATTTGTCATTTCCACCATTTCAATTTCATCCTTCGTGCTACCCACCGGGTTTTCCCATTTTATTTGGGGGAAGTTGAAATCCCCCATTAGTATGGCTTCTCCTTTGCTACACACATTTCTAATGTCATTGTATAACATATTATTTTGCTCACCGTCTGAATCTGGCGGTCTATAGCATGCTCCTATTATTATGCCTTTTTGAATTTTTGTCCGTTATTCTGACCCATATTGATTCGGTTTTATTTTCTTTGTCCAGGTTTAACACCTGGGCTTCAAGACTGTTTCTTATGTATAGCGCTACCCCTCCTCCTCTTCTGTCCTTTTCCTGTCTTTCCTATACAGTGTATACCCACTAATATTATATTCGTCCCCATCATTCTCAGATAACCAAGTTTCTGTAACACCTATCACATCATAGTTACTTGTTAGTGCAGTAGCATCAAGTTCTAGAATTTTGTTTCTGATACTTCTATCATTTAGATAAATACATTTAATGGTTGTCTTACCTGAGTTGTTGTTCTTGTTTTGATGCGGTCTCCCTTCTGTTTTTTTTTTGTTGATTTCTCCCCCCTTCCTTTCTAGTTTAAATGCTTCCGAACCTGCTCGAGGATCTTTTCTCCAAGTAGACTGGTTCCCTTTTTATTTAAGTGCAGTCCATCCCGTCTATACAGATAGTCCTCGTTGTAGAATGTGGTCCAATGATCAAGATAGGTGAAGCCTTCCCGTGTGCACCACGTCTTCAACCATTGGTTTTGATTTATTATTTCCAGCTGTCCATATGGTCCTTTGCAAGGTGCGGGTAGTATACCAGAAAATACCACAGTTTTGGTTTTCTCTTTTAATTTCCTTCCTAGCTCTCTGAATTTGTTTTGCAGGGATTTTGGTCTGTCTCTTCCAATGTTGTTTGTACCGATGTGGACGACTACTACCGGGTCGTCTCCTGTTCGTTCTAGGAGCCTGTCCACGTTTTCAGTGATGTGCTTGACCGAGGCTCCCGGAAGGCAGCACACTGTTGTAGTAAGGGGGTCCAAACTGCGAACTGAACTTGCTGTGTTTCTCAATATGGAGTCCCCAACAATCATGACCTCCCTTCTTTTTGCTGTCTGGTCACCACTGTCAATGGGGTCCTGGATGTTGTTCCTTTCATTATCTTGTTGTTGGTTCTGCTCATCAAAATTCTGAAGTGACTCAAATCTGTTGGTTGTTTTGATTTCTGGTGTGTTGTGTTTGACGAAGTTTCTTTTTTTCCCTGCTTCTGCCTACCTGAACCCAGCTGTTCTGACCTTCTATCTCCCTGGTGGCTTTCAGTCTGTTAGGGGTGATGCAGACTTCCATGAATTGTGGGTGTGCCAGTTCCTCAAGATCTTGTTGCTGTCTCACTTCTTCCAGCTCCATTTCTAGCATACTTACTAGTTTATGCAAATCCTGGATCGCGCGGCACTTTACGCACACTTGGTTTAGCTCCGCTGGGTTTTCTCGGATTTCCCACATCAAGCAGGTGTCACAGATTACTGGCTTGAAGACCATGTTGAAGTTTTTTTTACGCACTTTCTTTCTGTGCAGCCGTCAGCCGTGTTCAAACTGCTTCGAAACTGCTCTGTACTTCTCTGTACACCTTTCCACGCTGTACTTCGCCCACTCGCTGTCGCTTCCAAATACAACACACAGAGGGATATCTCCAAAAGTAAACATTGCCACCGAAGTTCTTTTGCAATTTCCCATTTGGGGTATCATTCTAGAGCTTAGAACACATTTGGACTTTGAATAGATTGTTTACTTTTCGAGGAAAACTTATTGACATTTATTTCAGTAGGAACACGTTACAGTTTTGAAATATAACACACAGTGGAATATCTCCAAAAGTAAACATTGTCACCCAAGTTCTTTTGCATTTTCCCACTTGGGGTATCATTCTAGAGCTCAGAACACATTTGGACTTTGAATAGCTTGTTTACTTTCTATGGAGAACTTATTGACATTTATTTCAGTAGGAACCCATTACAGTTTTGAAATACAACACACAGTGGGATATCTCCAAAAGTAAACATTGCCACCCAAGTTCTTTTGCATTTTCCCATTTGGGGTATCATTCTAGAGCTTAGAACACATTTGGACTTTGAATAGATTGTTTACTTTTCGAGGAAAACTTATTGACATTTATTTCATTTGGAACGCATTACAGTTTTGAAATATAACACACAGTGGGATATCTCCAAAAGTAAATATTGCCACCCAAGTTCTTTTGCATTTTCCCATTTGGGGTATCATTCTAGAGCTTATAACACATTTGGACATTGAATATCTTGTTTTCTTTTCATGGAAAACTTATTGACATTTATTTCAGTAGGAATGCATTACATTTTTGAAATATAACACACAGTGGAATATCTCCAAAAGTAAACATTGCCACCGAAGTTCTTTTGCATTCTCCCATTTGGGGTATCATTCTAAAGCTTAGAACATATTTGGACTTTGAATAACTTGTTTACTTTTTATGGAGAACTTATGACATTTCTTCCATTAGGAACGCGCTACAGTTTTGAAATATAACACATAGTGGAATATCTCCAAAAGTGAACATTGTCACACAAGTTCTTTTGCAATATCCCACTTGGGGTATCATTCTAGATCGCAGAACACATTTGGACTTTGAATAGTTTGTTTACTTTTTATGGAGAACTTATTGACATTTATTTCAGTAGGAACCCATTACAGTTTTGAAATACAACACACAGAGGGATATCTCCATCAGTTCTATTTAAATGCCTAATAGGCAAACGTCACCTCCAGCCGTCATTTGTGACGGCTGGAGAAAAAAATTCCAATTAGCATCCTCGTAAAATAGGATGCTAAATAAATAGGCATTTAACTAATTTTAAAAGAAAAACCAGAGAAAGGACTGTAAATTAAATAAGAATTGTAAAAGGGGAGGTGGTACAGAGCACGCCCCCTAGGGTCCACTGGTCGACAAAAGATGCCATGTCGCCAGTAGAAAATTAATCTAAATTAATCCGGGAATGGAGGATGGCCCTGAACATGGCCCCCCGCAGTCAAAGAGACCTTCCCCACTTATCTTCCGCTTCCTGGTCTTGTAAATGGCCAGTTTAGCAAGAGCCAGGAGCAGATTGACGAGGAGGTCTCTCTTTTTGCTGGAGCCACGAACAGGGTGCCCGAAAATGAGGAGGCTGGGTGAAAAGTGCAACCAGAACTGCAGCAAGAGGTTCTTCAGCAGCAGGAAGAACGGCTGCAGCCTGGCGCATAAAAAATAAATATGAGCCACCGACTCGGACTGACCGCAGAAAGGGCATGCAGCGTCCGAGTCGGTAAAGTGACGCAGGATCTCTTCTGACGCGAGCGCTCCATGCAGGACCCTCCAGCCCAGGTCCCCAGCTCCCCTGGAGACCAGCGAGGAGTAAAGGGCCTCTCACTGGGGACCGACGCCCTCCGGCGGTCGGAGGGTCTCCCACCAAGCGGTGTCTCGGCGGGAGACGAGGGCGGGGAAGAAGGGTGTTCAGCGTCATCGCGTACAGGGTCCTCCTCGATGCCGATGGCAAGGGGGTCGAGGAGAACTGCAAGATCCTGCTCAGGTTGTTCTCGAGGGGAGGGGAGGGCCTTGGGTTCGATCAGCAGGACCGGAGAGCCGGGGTTAGGGGTAGATGGCTCACCGGTCCTGAGAACTCCCTCGAGATACCTGACAGAGTCTGGGTGCAACACTGCTTTGCACTCCCGGATCGCTCGGCCGGCAGTCTGGACGGACACCCGAGCCACCCTGGCAGCGAGCGACTCAGGCATCAGCCACGCCGAGCGTTTGCGATCCAGGAGATCACAGACTCTGGTCACCTTGGCCGAGATCAGTGCGCGCCGCACCGAGGGGGACTCCAACGCCTGCGCACCTAGGTGGGGGTTGTGCAGCAGGGGCTCCAGCAGGAGTCTCTGGCCCTCGGTCGGCACGGCATCTCGGCCAACGGAAAACATGCTCCGGGTCCTGAGCAGGTCCTGGTAGAAGACCGGCAGCTCAGGGAGACGGATTCCCCACAGGTCGATCCAGAAGAGCTGCCGGTCAATGTCGTGCAGCTGGTGCAAAAGGAGGGATGCCAGAGTGCACCACTGCAGGGCCGGGTCTGCGTACAGGTATCTCTGCAGGGTCTGGAGGCGGAAGGTGTGCACCTGGCTCCTGATGCACACCAACCCCTGCCCTCCCTCGGCAAGAGGGAGGCTCAGAACCGCCGCAGAGACCCAGTGCTTTCCAGCCAAGAAGTAGTCCGTCAGCTTCCTCTGTAATGTTGTTGAAGCTGACACCCTGGGATCCTTCAAGAAGCTGCTTGATGAGATTTTGGGATCAATAAGCTACTAACAACCAAACGAGCAAGATGGGCCGAATGGCCTCCTCTCATTTGTAAACTTTCTTATGTTCTTATGTTCTTATGACCCTGGCCACAAACTCAGGGGGCGGGCTCAGGATGGTGAGTCGATGCCAAAGCATTGACGCCACCAGTTGATTAATTACCAGAGCCCTTCCCCTGAAGGAAAGCAGTTTCAGCAGACCCGACCACAACCTCAGTCGCGCAGCCACCTTGTCCTCTAACTCCGTCCAGTTGGCGGCGACCGAGGCCTCCGTGGGGCTCAGGTGGACTCCCAGGTATTTGAAGCTGTCCGCGCTCCACTGGAACTGCTGGAGCGTGGCAGGGAGGGAGTCCGCCTACCAGGGACCCACCAGTAACCCAGAGCATTTGGTCCAGTTGATCCTGGCAGAGGACGCGGCAGAGTAAACGCTCTGGCAGCTCCGCATCCTCTCCAGATCCGAGGCCACCAGGAGCACGTCGTCGGCGTAAGCCGATAGGACCACCCTTGTGTCCGGCAAGCCGAGCGCCAACCCCGTGAGCCTCCCGCGAAGGAGGCAGAGGAAGGGCTCGATGCACAGCACGTACAGTTGTCCGGACAGAGGGCAGCCCTGACGTACTCCTCTCCTGAAAGCGAGGGGCGCGGTCAGGGACCAGTTGACTTTGATCAAGCACTCGCCAGAGGCGTACAGCATCCGGAACAGGCCCACGAAGCGCGGCCCGAATCCGAATGCTCGCAGGGTTCCGAAGAGATATTCGTGATCCACCCGGTAAAGCCTTCTCCTGATCCAGGGAGAGGAAGGCGACCGACCAACCGGTCCTCCTGCAGTAGTGCAGGAGGTCCCGAACCAGGAAGATGTTGTCGAAAATCGTCCGGTTCGAGATCGTGTAAGACTGGTCAGAGTGGATCACGTCTGCCAGCACGGACTTGAGCCTCAGGGAGGTGGCCTTGGCCACGATTTTGTAGTCTGTGCATAGCAGCGAGACCGGGCGCCAGTTCTTGAGGCAGCAGAGATCCCCCTTCTTGGGCAGGAGCGTGATAACGGCCCGCCTCATCGAAAGGGGCATCTCCCTGGTCTCATAGGCTTCCGCCAGGACCCGAGCAAAGGCGGGCCCCAGCAAGTCCCAAAACTTCTTGTAGAACTCCACGGTCAGCCCGTCGATGCCCGGCGATTTGTTGTAGGGCATCTGACTGAGGGCTTTGGTGAGCTTGGCCAGGGTCAGGTGGCCCTCGAACTCGTTCCGCACACCCCCGCTGACCGTGGGAAGCCCGTCCCACAGAACCCTGCACGAGTCGGAGTCGACGGGATCCGGAGAGAAGAGGGCAGAGTAGAAGGCCCTGGCCCTCTCGTTCACACTCTCCGGATCCGTCAGAAGGGAGCCGTCCTCCGCCAGGAGGCAGGTGATGTTTTTACGGTCTCCCTTCTTTTTCTCCAACGCGTAGAAGAAGTGTGTGCTACGGTCCATCTCCCGAAGGAACTGGACCCGCGAGTGCACAAACGCCCCCCGGGACCGCTGGAGCTGCAGGGCCCGCAGGGTGCTCTTCTTCTCCTCGTACGCACTCTGCTCGAGTTGGTCCCCGCGAGCCAGGCGGCTCTCTCTCCAGATCGAGCTGCTCCCTTTCCAGCCGCTCGATCCGTGAGTCCCTCCACCTGCTCGCGCCCCTCGTGTACTCCTGACAGAGGATCTTGATCTGCCCTTTCCCCACGTCCCACCACTGACGCCACGTGGGGAAGCGAGATCGCCTGCCATGCCAGACCGTCCAAAAGTCCCGGAAAGACCGCTCAAAGCGCTCGTCCTCCAACAGGCTGTTGTTAAAGTGCCAGTAGGCAGCGGCGTGCCTAGCCGGCACCACGGCCACCAGGTTGTGGTCCGTGAACGGCGCCGGCCTGATTTCGGAGGAGCGAACGCAGTGAGCTTGGTTCCGCGAGACGTAGAACCTGTCGATGCGGGACTGAGACACCCGCCCCTCCCTCACCCGGGTGTAAGTGAAGGCCGAGGCGTCCGGGTGTTGCCACCGCCAGATGTCCACCAGAGAGAGCCAAGCGATCAGCTCTCTCAGGGCCGCCGACGAGAGCGGGTAGGGTTCCCACCCCACCCGGTCCGCGGCCTTGAGGGTGCAGTTGAAATCCCCCCCGAGGACCACGAACTCGTCGGCGCTGATGGTGGTCAGGTGGGCGGACATCCGGCGGAAAAAGAGGACCCTCGCCGGACCCGTGGACGGAGCGTACACGTTCAAGAGGTGAACGGTAGCGTCCCCGTCCCGGATCTGGTGGTGTAGTAGACGACCCGGCAAGACATTGGCCACATCGAGTACCGTGGGAACGAAGAACCTGGAGAAGATCGTCGCCACCCCACAAGATGTCGCGGTGAGGTGGCTGAACGACACTCTCCCCCCCCCATTCCAGCAGCCAGTTGGCTTCGGCCTGTGGAGTCAAGTGGGTTTCCTGCAGGAAGCACACAGCGTAACCTCCCTTTTTCAGGTAGGAGATTACCTTGGCCCTGCGGAAATGGTCCTTACACCCGTTGACGTTGACGGTACCGATGGAATACATGGTCCTCTGTCAGGAGTAGTTGGCGACACTCACGGGAGATCCTGAGACCTCCCGAAGTTCACCAACTGGTCGTGAAGCTTTGTTGGCGTGGCTGGCTCCGAGGAAGGATCGCACAAGGCTTAGAATTCTCTGGAAATCCCCCCATTTGTCCAGGGCCAGCTGTACCTTGTCCCTGCGGTGGATGGTGGCTTCCAGGAAGTCCAGGAGCTCCGCCGCAGGGATGTCCGGAGAAGGGGTGGACAGACCCTCCAAGGCCACGCCACAAGTGGCCTCCGAGTCCTCCTCCCCCTCCTCCCCCTCCTCTGGTTCTCCACCGCTCAACTCGCGGTGGAGAAGCACAACGCACTCACGTTGGTGGGTGAGTGCGCTGCGTAGTATTTTGAATTTCACCGAGTCTCCTGGCGCCCCACCCCCAGGGGACGTGACGGGAGACATCGGCGGAGGGACCCTCATGGGCGCCGTCTGCACCCTAGATTTAGGGGGCGCAGACGGGCGTTCGGCATGTGCCGCCGAGCGTGACGGCTTGGGTCCCTCTTTCGAGGGCCGAGGCACGATCTCAGGCCCGTCCTTGGCCCTCTTGGGTTCTTCCCCTCCCTCGGTCATGGCCAGCTCTTTCGAGGGCTCCTCCTGCGCCCCCTCGCTGACCGCGATGGAGACCGGCCCCTCGTGGTGGGTCGGGAACCGGTCTCGCGGCTCCTTTGCGCTTCCGGGAGGGGATCTACCTCGAGGGCATCACCTTCTGCCCTCTTTGGTTCTTCCCCTCCCTTCTGCGCTCCGGCAGCCGATACAAGCGCAGGCTCCTCGGAGCCTGCTTCTGCCTCGGCAGGTGTTTCACTATCCCCCTCCGCGGCAGCACGAGAGCTGGAACTCCCGTCGCCGCAAAAGATAGACGCCCGAGGCAGCTTTTGCTCTTGGGAGAGGGGCTCTTCGCCCCCCCTCCGGCCCCTCGGCAGGGGTCTCGTGCATGGGCTCCGCAGAGCCCATTTCTGCCTCGGAGGCCGAGTCCGTCTCCTCCCCGGACATGAGAACCTGAGGCAGCTTTTGTTCTTGTGGGGGCGGTTCTTCACCCCCCTCCGGCCCCTCGGCGGGGCTCGTTTCAGCCACGGGGGCCGAGACCGCCTCCCCACCAGAGAGTGGAACCCGGGGCAGATCTTTTTCCAGGAGGGGTGGCTCTTCGCCCCCCTCCGGCCCCTCGGTGGTGGTCTCCCGCATGGGCTCCTCAGGAGCTGGTTCGGCCGCCCCCGTCACGGCAACAACGGGTTTAGGGCCCGTGTCGCCATCGGAGGAAGGCGGCGCTTGAGGCAGCCTCTCCGTGGGGGGATCCACCTTCGCCCCCTCGGTACCCTTTGCAGCAGCTGGCCCCTCGATGATAGGGTCAGGGCCAGCTTCCGTGGTCTTTTGTGATACGGGGAGGGGAACCATCACGAGGGCTTCTTCTGCCCTCTTTGGATCCTCCGTCCCCTTTTGCCTCTCGGCGGGGGCCTCCTCCATGGGCTCCGCTTCTTCAGTGGAGCCCCTGACCGCCTCGAGGGGTAGGTGTTTCTCCCTCTTCGTGGCTGCATGAGGGCCGAGGCCCCCGTTGCTGGTAGAGGGGGAGCGCCGAGGGGCCTTCTCTCGCCCCCCCCAGGGACCCTCACCCAGAGCCCCGTACGCGTGCACACGTGGGGAAGAGGGCTTGCGCCTTTCTCTTCCCCCTTATGCCGCAGGAGGCGGTCCCCTGCCCTGTCACAGTAATGGGGAGCTCACCTCCGGCAGCACTTTACACCTCCCGCTCAGGGAGGAGATGTTTGGTTTTACGGGCGTCTTTGCCGCCCTGCCTCACAGGGGGTTCCGGCGGGGGTCTGCTTTCCAGGAGCTCCCCCTGACCCGCCGCCAGACGACGCAGCGCCGGGCTTCGTCGCCCCCTGCTTGGTCTCTCCGGTGGACTTGGCCGTCGCCTTTTTGCGGCTGCCGGTGACCACGGTCCACCCGGCGGCCTTCTCCCCCGGCGCACTTACAGTAGGCACGGAGGGTCCGGCCACCTCGGGAGCCTCTTCCCCCTCCTTTGATGTTACCAGGAGGGGAGCGGGTGTTGTCTTGCTCCCCTCTGCGGGCCTCTTTGAGAGCCCTGGGGGTGAGATTGACTCGGAGGGACACGGTGCAAGTGCGGGTGGCTTTGCTCCCTGCTGGAGCTTGGGGCACTTCTTTTTCTGGTGCCCCAGCTCCTTGCAGTGGAAGCACCGCACCTCCTCTGAGGAGTAAAAAATGACATAATTGGTCCCCTGGAAGGGGACCACAAAACTCCCCTCCATGGCGTCCCTCCCCGCCAGCTGGATGGTAACCTGGCGGTGGAAGGACAGCACGTGGCGGAGGGGCTGGTCCTTGCAGCCCAGGGGAATGGGGTAGATAGTTGTTTTCAGCTCCCCCAGGGCCTCCTGTATAAACGGTGGCACGTTTGACAGGATGACCCTGCTGCCCAACCCCTCCAAGGGTTCAACGGGGATATATATCCCCCCTACTGAGAAACCCCTCTCGATAGCCGTGTGCGTGGTGGCCTCTGATTTTAGAAAGAAGACGGCTTTGCCGTACATCTTAGAGGCCGCCACGATGGTGGCCGAACCGACCACCTTGGCCATGGCTTTAACCATGGCCTCTATCGAGACAGTGTCTCTCAGGAGACACCTGACCCCGTGCCTTTTTGTCAAATTTTTAAAGGGGGCTGCAGCCACCTTTGTCCACTTTTTAGGGGCTTCTGGGGCCTGCCCACTCATTACTATTTATTTTTTAGTTTTATTTAATTATAAAACAAAAAATAAAATAAACCAAACAGACTCCTCACCCCTGCACTCCAATAGTGCAGGGGTGCACGATACAAACAGGAAAAAATAAAAGGTTTTTATTTATTTAATAGTTTTTACAAAAAATTATTTTCTTTTTAAAACAAAACAAAAGGATTTTTTTTTTTTTAAACAAACAAAATAATTATTTATTTTATTTTAAAATAAACACACACGCACCCCTGCACTCCAATAGTACAGGGGCACACAAAAATAAAGGAAGTTTTTTTTTTTATTATTTTTATTTATTTATTTTTTTAAATAATTAAAAACTAAAAAACATAAGGAAAGAAACAGGGCAGACAAAATGCCTGCCCTTCCCCTACTCTACACAAGGCAAGAGCAGGGGATTTTTAAAACAAAACGATTTTTAAAACTAATTCAAAAACAGTTTTTTAAAGTAAAAATAATTTTTAAAATAAACTAGACAATGTGCTTTTTACTATAAAATTAAAAAGCACACAAAATAAAATTGATAAAACAAAATTAAAATTCAAAGAAAGAAAATAAAATTCAAACCAAAAGGGAAAATTCAAAATGGCCAAGGCAAGTGCAGGGAGACAAACAACTAAAACAAACAAATACTTATTTTAAAGAAAAGAACCGTTCAAAAAGAAAGATTTTTTCAACTAACAGGTGGACCACTACTTTAAATAAATGAAAATAGCAAAAGTTTTCACAAAATAAAAGTTTTAACAACTGTTTTTGACTGATTTTAATGAGCACACGGAGGAGCTCCACAAAGGTGCGACCTCTCAGGAAAACACATTGACATTTATTTCAGTAGGAACGCGTTACAGTTTTGAAATACAACACACACATTGGGATATGTCTAAAAGTAAACATTGCCACATAATTTCTTTTGTATTTTCTATTTGGGGTATCATTATGGCGACGGTAGCACACTTAGACTTGGAATGGCTTGTTTACTTTTTGAGGAAACATATTGACATTTATTTCAGTAGGAATGCGTTACTGTTTTGAAATACAACGCACAGTGGGATATCTCCAAAAGTAAACATTGCCACCCAAGTTCTTTTGTAATTTCCCATTTGGGGTATCATCCTAGAGATTATAAAACATTTAGACTTTGAATAGCTTGTTTACTTTTTGAGGAAAACTTATTGACATTTATTTCAGTAGGAACGCGTTACAGTTTTGAAATACAACACACACACACACACAGAGTGGGATATCTCCAAAAGTAAACATTGCCATCCAAGTTCTTTTGTATTTTCCCATTTTGGGAATCATTCTAGGATTATGACACATTTAGACTTTTAATAGCTTGTTTACTTTTTGAGGAAAAACTTATTGACATTTATTTCAGTAGGAACGCGTTACAGTTTTGAAATACAACACACAACTGTGTGTTATATTTCAAAACCGAAATAAATGTCAATAAGTTTTCCTCAAAAAGTAAACGAGCCATTCAAAGTCTAAATGTATTATAATCTGTAGAATGATACCCTAACTGGGAAAATACAAAAATTACTTTGGTGGCAATGTTTACTTTTGGAGATATTCCACTGTGTGTTGTATTTCAAATCTGTAATGCGTTCCTACTGAAATAAATAAATTGAGTTTTCCTCAAAAGGTAAACAAGCCATTCACAGTCTAAATGTGTTACAATCTCTATAATGATACCCTACTTGGATAATCCAAAAGAACTTGTGGCAATGTTTACTTTTGTAGTTGACTCTCTGTGTGTTTTATTTCAAATCTGTAATGAGTTCCTGCTGAAATAAATGACAATGAGTATTCCTCAAAAAGTAAACAAGCTATTAAAAGTTTAAATGTGTTATAATCTCTAGAATGATACCCCAAATGGGAAAATACAAAAGAATTGGGTGGCAATGTTTACTTTTGGAATTATGCCACTGTGTATTGTATTTCGAATCTGTAACTCGTTGGTACTGAATCAAATGAGAATGAGCTTTCCTCAAAAAGTAAACATGCCGCTCTATCACAAACACTGGGACTGCCAAACACATTGCTCGCCAATAGACACTGACACCCACACCGCTCGTCACACATACTGACACTTACAAACACTCAGTCCTTCCCATACATATTGACACACACATACACCGGTCCCGCACACAGACGCGTGCCCCCCCCCCCCCCCCCCCCCACACCTCTGCCCTACGCACACTGAAACACACACTGCTCCCCCCTCACACACACTGACCCCACCATACACATTGACACACACACACTGCTCTCCCACACATACAGAGACCGCTCCCGTAACACACATCGTTCCCCCCACACACAAAGACACTGATAAACACAATGCCACCCCCATACAAACACTGTTCCCCCACAGACACTGACAAACGCACTGCCTCACATACACACTGACACACACACTGCTCCCCCACAAACACTGACACTGACAACCACACCGTCCCCAACACACACACGGTTCCCCCCCACACACTGACACTAACCCTAAACATACTGACACACACACACACACACACAGCTCCCCCACACACACTGCTCCCCTATCCACACTGACACTGAGAAACACACTGCCCCACCATACACACTAACAAACACTGCTTCCCAAGATACACTGACACCGCCCCCCCCCATGTGACAACACACACCTGTCCCCCCCCCCACACACACATTGAGATACACACCGTCCCCCTCACACACACTGCTCCCCACACACACAGCTCCAACACACACTGACACTGACATACACACTGACCCCCCATACACCCTGACACACACACACACACACACACACACACACACAGAGCTCCCCCGACAAACACTGACACTGACATAAACACTGTCCCACACACCGCTACCCCACCCACACTGCCACCCCATACACAGTGACACACAAACACTGCCCCGCCAAAACACACTGACACACACCACTCCCCCACAAACACACTGCCACCCAATACACACTGACACACACCCTGAACCTGACAAACACACTGCCACCCCATACACACTGACAGACATACCACTCCCCTCCACACATACACCGCTCCTCCATGCACACCGACACACACACCATTCCCAAATACACACTGAGAGTGACACACACACCACTCCCCCATACACACACCGCTTCCCTATTCACATTGACACACTCACACCGCTCCCCAGACACAATGACATTGACGCACACATTACCCACCCCATACACACTGACACACACTGCTCCCCATACACACTGCTCTCCCACACACACATCACTCTTCCTTTCACACTGCTCCCCATATACACACTGACACATACACAGCTCTTCCATACACACTGCTCCCCATACACAACACACACACCGCTCTTCCATACACACTGCTCCCCACACACACACCACTCTTCCATACACACTGCTCCCCATACACACACCACTCTTCCATACACACTGCTCCCCATACACACACCACTCTTCCATACACACTGTTCCCCATACACACTGCTCCCCCCACACACACTGACACATACACACTGCTCCCCATACACACTGCTCTCCATACACACTGCTCCTCACACACCACTCTCCCATACACACTGATCCCCATAACCACTGATCCCCATGCACACACACGGTCTTCCATACACTGTCCCGCCTACACACTGACAGAGATACACACACCATTCCCCCTACACACTGACACACACACTGCTTCCCCATATATATATACGATGGCTTATTGATCGCTACCAAAAGCAAACCCCACAAATTCCTAAAGGATCTCCTGCATGGTCTGTACAGCACAAAATATCTGTCTAGTCATTCCCTCTCCAGTGTTGTTGATAACAAAAAGCACAAGCAATGTTTTGTTCATGTTTATGTTTAAAGCCCAAGTTTCACAATACTGCTTCAGCAGCTTCAAACTCTGCTGGAGCCCATGCTCTGTGGGAGATAACAGAACCAAATCATCAGCATAGAGCAAGCATTTAATTTGAATGTCATAAGAGTTACTCCTGGGACAGAGGACTGCTCCAGTACTGTAGCCAACTCATCCACATAGATGTTAATGAGTTGAACTCAAGTTGCACCCTTGTCTCACTCCCCAGTCCTGTATAAAAAAAAGCTGTTCTTTTTGCTCTAATTTTCTCTCTCTCTCTTCCCCACTCTCTCTCTGCCCTTCCAAATCCTCTTGTCTGTGACATCTCTTCAGTATAGATTAGCTCTTAATATGGATTAGGATATTTAGAGCCTTTCTGAGTGTGTGAGTGAGTCTGTGTGTGTGTCACTTTGTGTGTTTGTCTGTGTGTGTGTCTGTCACTGTGCGCGTGTGTGAAAAGAGAAGTGGGGAGACTGGAAGGGAGAGGGAAAAATTATGAAGAGAACGGAGGGAGAAACTGGAGGACAGAAATGAGGGGAGTGTGGAGGAGAGATGGAGAGGTATGGGGGATAAGCAAAAAGGAGGAGAGAGGGAGAGGATTAAACAGAAATGATCATGGAGGGGAGGAGGGGAGAGAGGAGAGTTGTTTTTGGGATTGTTTTCAAAGTAAACAGGGTTGTTAATATGAGATTAAATATCATCGCCTCTGTAAGAGCCATGATCACCATGCAGTAAAATATACAATAGACATATGGCCCGCTGTAATCCACAGATTACATTTTCAATAGAGGTCGTTTAGGCTTTCCAAAGCCATTCTCATCCCTCATTACACCAGCACCATAATCACTGCCGCTGCTCAACAGGGCTCCTTTACATTCCTCTTTAATAAACGGCAAACATTTTTCACAGCTCATATTTTCAATATGAGCCAGAGACAGGCAGTGTAGAAACATTACAAACAAGAGAGACTGACCAGAGACAGGCAGTGTAGAAACATTACAAACAAGAGAGACTGAGCAGAGACAGGCAGTGTGGAATCTCTACAAACAAGAGAGACTGACCAGAGACAGGCAGTGTGGAAACATTACAAACAAGAGAGACTGACCAGAGACAGGCAGTGTAGAAACATTACAAACAAGAGAGACTGACCAGAGACAGGCAGTGTAGAAACATTACAAACAAGAGAGACTGACCAGAGACAGGCAGTGTAGAAACATTACAAACAAGAGAGACTGACCAGAGACAGGCAGTGTGGAAACATTACAAACAAGAGAGACTGACCAGAGACAGGCAGTGTGGAAACATTACAAACAAGAGAGACTGACCAGAGACAGGCAGTGTGGAAACATTACAAACAAGAGAGACTGACCAGAGACAGGCAGTGTAGAAACATTACAAACAAGAGAGACTGAGCAGAGACAGGCAGTGTGGAAACATTACAAACAAGAGAGACTGACCAGAGACAGGCAGTGTAGAAACATTACAAACAAGAGAGACTGACCAGAGACAGGCAGTGTGGAAACATTACAAACAAGAGAGACTGACCAGAGACAGGCAGTGTGGAATCTCTACAAACAAGAGAGACTGACCAGAGACAGGCAGTGTAGAAACATTACAAACAAGAGAGACTGACCAGAGACAGGCAGTGTGGAAACATTACAAACAAGAGAGACTGAGCAGAGACAGGCAGTGTGGAATCTCTACAAACAAGAGAGACTGACCAGAGACAGGCAGTGTGGAAACATTACAAACAAGAGAGACTGACCAGAGACAGGCAGTGTAGAAACATTACAAACAAGAGAGACTGAGCAGAGACAGGCAGTGTGGAATCTCTACAAACAAGAGAGACTGACCAGAGACAGGCAGTGTGGAAACATTACAAACAAGAGAGACTGACCAGAGACAGGCAGTGTAGAAACATTACAAACAAGAGAGACTGACCAGAGACAGGCAGTGTGGAAACATTACAAACAAGAGAGACTGACCAGAGACAGGCAGTGTAGAAACATTACAAACAAGAGAGACTGACCAGAGACAGGCAGTGTGGAAACATTACAAACAAGAGAGACTGACCAGAGACAGGCAGTGTAGAAACATTACAAACAAGAGAGACTGACCAGAGACAGGCAGTGTAGAAACATTACAAACAAGAGAGACTGACCAGAGACAGGCAGTGTGGAAACATTACAAACAAGAGAGACTGACCAGAGACAGGCAGTGTGGAAACATTACAAACAAGAGAGACTGACCAGAGACAGGCAGTGTGGAAACATTACAAACAAGAGAGACTGACCAGAGACAGGCAGTGTGGAAACATTACAAACAAGAGAGACTGACCAGAGACAGGCAGTGTGGAAACATTACAAACAAGAGAGACTGACCAGAGACAGGCAGTGTAGAAACATTACAAACAAGAGAGACTGACCAGAGACAGGCAGTGTAGAAACATTACAAACAAGAGAGACTGACCAGAGACAGGCAGTGTAGAAACATTACAAACAAGAGAGACTGACCAGAGACAGGCAGTGTGGAAACATTACAAACAAGAGAGACTGAGCAGAGACAGGCAGTGTGGAATCTCTACAAACAAGAGAGAGTGGAGCATGAATACAGGTGAGTGCAGTGCAGAGCGGATTAATCACACAGACAATAATTAACAGGTGCAAGGGTGTTTATTGAAATTACGTCAATGTCCAGAGCCTTATTGCAAACGTGTATCACTTTGTTTGTAAAATTCCCGCGGGTTTGACCCACAACCAAAGTCCAGTTTAACACACCAACACAGACACAGTTCTTAATGATAGTGAATAAGTGCTTGTGGTGTAATTACAGTTCTCTGTGAAAATGCAGCGGCGAAAGTGATGTCCAGGTTTATGCTGGCTTTTGATACAACTCCGGATCATGCTACTGGTAGTCTATTAAAAAACAGAAAACAGTTAACAAACACAAACAGACACAAGACAAAAACTCACGGTTCAAAACACTAACCATTTACCAAGGAACAGATCACTTACACTACCCCCTATTTATACCCTCGCTCATGACTCCTAGGTTAACAAACGCATCTGCTCCTTCAATCCTCGGATGCCACGTCGACTCCCATCCGAGTCATTCAGCTTGGGTGCTGTAGCTCCACCCCCTTCCTAATTAACCAACTTCCACATACCCAAGGGAATAAAATGATAAAAAAAAAAACACATACAAATATGTATAACCAGCAAATAAAACAGACATGGAAATATCAATCAGTAATAAAACACACATATAAATATATATATATATATATATATATATATATATAAATAAATAAATAAAATTAAAATAAAATAAGAATGCAGAAGCGAGAGAATATCACTTTAAAAACTTGCGTAAGCCAAGCTATACAAGTGTGTTTTTAAATAAGATTTAAAGCATCGACAGAAGGAGCTTTTTATAGTTGTTCCATAATTTCGGTGCAATGTAGCTGACGCATCCATCACCTGAGTTTTGTTTCTGAAAACTTGGTATGCAAAGTAGCCTGGCATCCTATAATCGAAGTGGATGATTAGGAACTGTCACGAAGATGGCTGTAGTGGATGATGTCAGACCAGAAACAGGAACCAGGAAATAAACAACAGAGAGGTGGAGTTGGGTGGAGCTGAGCGATTGGTTTCGCTCAGCATTTAATAATGAACAAACAGAAAATAAAAGGATGTAAAGACAAACAAAACACAGGACAAAGTACTTTCACCAAATAAAGAAACAAACAAAACGGACTGCACAGACAAACACGGTGAGCTGATATTTTAACTATTACTAAGATTATTACTTCCGTCTCCAATCTCGTTCTCCACTCACCGAACACACAACCCCGTGTGAGTGAAAACATGCTGCTTTTATGCAGCTGTTCCAAGACTTGATTGCTAATCAATCATTCAATTGGAGTTGCGGTACAACTGCACGTGAATAAATAAAGTGCAATTCCCTGTGCTCACATATTATTATATTTTACCTGCACATGAAGTCCTGTGCAATCCTCGTTCCTAAATACAAATATACATTTTAAAAAACTCATGTTCCATAGACCCATTTATATCCCGTGTACCAATGACAATACACCAGCATTAACACACAACAAGCAACATATAACATTGAAATACACACAGGGGCGGGCAACATTGCCACGTATCCCCCCCCCCTTGTGAGTAGCACATATGGCCTCAATGGCCACCTCCCCCCTTAAAATCCTAAAAGTCTTGCTCAAAGTCCCGAGATAAGAACAGGGACTTTAAGGGGTTCATGGGCGGCAATATTACCAGTAGCCATGCTGTCAGCAGACGTGCTGACAGTCAGGCGAGTCTCTTTTCCCGCTGTACCACTGGCAGTGGAAATGCTGCCAATGGCAAGGCTGTCAGCAGGCGTGCTGACAGCTACCAGACTGACTTCTTCAGCTGGGGAATTCCAACAACGGAGAGGAAGGTGGTTTCCTGACCTTTCCCTCCTTTTCAGGATGTGGAGAGGCTGGCAACCCCAGGCAATGTGGAGTGGCTGGCAACCCCAGGCGATGTGGTGCAACAGGCAACCCCAGGCGATGCAGTGCAACAGGCAACCCCAAGCGGTGCGGAACAACAGACAACCCCAGGCAATGCAGAGCGGCAGGCAACCCCAGGCGATGCCAGGCAGGCATCCTTGGGTGAAGCCAGGCAGGCATCACTGAGTGAAGCCATCCTTGGGCGGTGTCGTGCAGGCATCACCAAGCGATTATGTGCGGGGAGTCAGGACAAGCTGGGGTGTGGGTTTTGGCCCTCTTCTCGGCCACTGCAGCTGGGCGCTTCTTCCCTATGCTTCCCTCAGCAGCCTATGCAAGGGTTGCTGAGGACCGCCAGCCTCTGTTCCTGGTCCTTCTGGTGAAGGGAGATGCTCCTCTCTCCCCCTGATGGTGATGGAGGCAGAGGAAGCTCCAGCTCCTCTCCTCATGATGGTGGGGAAAGTGATACCAACAGACATTCATCCTCTGCTGGTAGAGCGGGACCCAGCAGGCTCCTGCTGTTCTGCTCCTGGCGGTTGAGGTGTCAGAGGCAGAGACAGCTCCAGCTGCTCTGCTCCTGCCGGTGGAGGTAGCGGAGGCAGAGGCAGCCCCTGCTGCTCTGCTCCTGGCCATGGAGGTAACAGAGGCAGAGGCAGCTCCTGCTGTTCTGCTCCTGGCGGTGGAGGTGGCAGAGGCAGCACCTGCTGCTCTGCTCCTGGTGGTGGAGGTGATGGAGGATGCTCTGGATGCTCACTGTCCCCGGTCTGGGCACACCTCCCACTTGGGCATTAGTTCCCCCTCTGCATATTGCTTGGAGCGTAGGGCCAATGTGTGCCCATATACCCCACAGCCAGGGCACAACTCGACCGCAAGGTACCAGAAAATGGCCTTCAAACCATTGTCCCCGACCTCCTTTCTCTCCCTCTTCTTCTTCTTCCCATCTTCCTCTCTTTGGCCGGTTTTCTTCCTCCTCATAGTGGTGGAAGGGACAGTTGGCGAAAAGATGGTGCTAGTCACAGAGGAGGTCATTCAAAATGATCTAGACAAGATTCAGAACTGGGCAGACACATGGCAAATTACATTTAATAGAGAAAAGTGTAAGGTACTGCACGCAGGAAATAAAAATGTACATTATAAATATCATATGGGAGATACTGAAATTGGAGAAGGAATCTATGAAAAAGACCTTTTTTACTAGTGCAGTTTTTGTTGACTGCACTAGTAAGACCTCATCTTGAATATTGTGTGCAGTTCTGGTCACCTCGCTATAAAAAAGATATTGCTGCTCTAGAAAGAGTGCAAAGAAGAGCGACCAGAATTATTCCGGGCTTAAAAGGTATGTCATATGCAGACAGGCTAAAAGAATTGAATCGTTCAGTCTTGAACAAAGAAGACTACGTGGCGACCTAATTCAAGCATTCAAAATTCTAAAAGGTATTGACAGTGTCGACCCAAGGGACTTTTTCAGCCTGAAAAAAGAAACAAGGACCAGGGGTCACAAACGGAGTTGAGACAAAGGGGCATTCAGAACAGAAAATAGGAGGCACTTTTTTACACAGAGAATTGTGAGGGTCTGGAATCAACTCCCCAGTAATGTTGTTGAAGCTGACACCCTGGGATCCTTCAAGATGAGATTTTGGGATCAATAAGCTACTAACAACTAAACGAGCAAGATGGGCCGAATGGCCTCCTCTCGTTTGTAAACTTTCTTATGTTCTTATGTTCTTAATGTGGGAAAGCAATGAATAAGGCCAACAAAATGTTTGGATATAAATGAAAAGCGTTGAATTCAAATCAAGGGAATTAATGTTAAGACTTTACAATGCATTAGTAAGGCCTTGTAGCTGCATTGACTCTGCTGGCATGTTCACAGTGCTGCAGAAAGAGGGCAGCAGTCATCCAACAACTGCCTGTGAGTCATGGCAGTGACACAGGGAGATGGGAAAGTGGGTGTGTGGACTTTCCCCCTCTCTGAATGGCTGGGAGGCAGGTCTTGTGGAGATTGTTAGCCCTATAGATAATGCTCTGCTGTTTCCTCAGGTCTGCCCTTTTAGACGCGCCGAGAGTGTGGAAGTGCTGGTTCAGGACCAAGAACCAGTCAGGAGAAAAAGAAACTGAGTATTTCACTGCGAGACAGTGAGAGTGGGGAACCCTTGGGCAGACCCCGGAATATTGTAACCGAGCAGGCTAGTTAGCTGGTAGCGTAGGTCGGTGATCCGTGTCGCACGGGTAGCGGCGACTGGGATATCGTTGCCAAGTACAGCACCTTTTCTTTGTAGTTTTGTTACTGTTTTATTTTCCCTGTTTCTTTGTGCCTTCTATTTTTAAATTATTGTTTGAAGCACCTGCGAGTGCTCCTGAACTGTTTACCATCGCTTGATATTCCTGTGGTTCTGTTTACCATAGTTGGTAAGCAGACCACGGACCAACAGCGCCCTCTGCGGGCTAAAGAAACAAAAAGCACCCCTGAAATAAAACTGGGCACCTGTGTGGTGTTGTCAAGTCCACCTGTCTGTCTCCTGTGTCAGTGAATTACCCACCACCCTTCCACAGGCCTCATTTTGAATATTTTCTTCAGTCTGGTCACCTCGCTACAAAAAGGATATTGCTGTTCTAGAAAGAGTGCAAATAAGAGCGACTAGAATTATTCCGGGTTTAAAAGACATGTCATTTGCAGACAGGCTAAAAGAATTAAATCTGTTCAGTCTTGAACAAAGAAGACTACGCGGCGACCTGATTCAGCATTCAAAATTCTAAAAGGTGTTGACGCAGGGCACTTTCTTGACCTGAAAAAAGAAACAAGGACCAGGGGTCACAAATAAAGATTAGACAAAGGGACATTCAGAAAAGAAAATATGAGGCACTTTTTTACACAGAGAGTTGTTGAAGTCTGGAAGCAATAGCCCAGTAATGTTGTTGAAGCTGACACCCTAGGATTCATCAAGAAGCTGCTTGATGAGATTTTGGGAACAACAAGCGACTAACAACCAAACGAGCAAGACAAGCTGAATGGCCTCCTCTTGTTTGTAAACTTTCTTACGTACAAACAAAAGAGACTGACTGGGGACAGACAATGTGAACACACTAGAAACATAATAACACAAGAATGTTTACAAACGAGAGGCGGCCATTCAGGCCAACTTGCGCGTTTGGTTGTTAGTAGCTCATCTCAAGCAGCTTCTTGAAAGATCCCAGATTGTCAGCTTCAACAACATTACTGGGGAGTTGATTCCAGACCCTCACAATTCTCTGTGTAAAAAAGTGCCTCCTATTTTCTGTTCTGAATGCCCCTTTGTCTAAACTCCGTTTGTGACCCCTGATCCTTGTTTCTTTTTTCAGGCTGAAAAAGTCCCTTGGGTCGACACTGTCAATACCTTTTAGAATTTTGAATGCTTGAATTAGGTTTCCACGTAGTCTTCTTTGTTCAAGACTGAACAGATTCAATTCTTTTAGCCTGTCTGCATATGACATGCCTTTTAAGCCCGGAATAATTCTGGTCACTCTTCTTTGCACTCTTTCTAGAGCAGCAATATCTTTTTTATAGCGAGGTGACCAGAACTGAACACAATATTCAAGATGAGGTCTTACTAGTGCATTGTACAGTTTTAACATTACTTCCCTTGATTTAAATTCAACACTTTTCACAATGTATCCGAGCATCTTGTTAGCCTTTTTTATAGCTTCCCCACATTGTCTAGATGAAGACATTTCTGAGTCAACAAAAACTCCTAGGTCTTTTTCATAGATTCCTTCTCCAATTTCAATATCTCCCATATGATATTTATAATGTACATTTTTATTTCCTGCGTGCAGTACCTTACACTTTTCTCTATTAAATGTCATTTGCCATGTGTCTGCCCAGTTCTGAATCTTGTCTAGATCATTTTGAATGACCTTTGCTGCTGCAACAGTGTTTGCCATGCCTCCTACTTTTGTGTCGTCTGCAAATTTAACAAGTTTGCTTACTATACCAGAATCTAAATCATGAATGTAGATTAGGAATAGCAGAGGACCTAATACTGATCCCTGTGGTACTCCACTGGTTACCATACTCCATTCTGAGGTTTCTCCTCTAATCAGTACTTTCTGTTTTCTACATGTTAACCACTCTCTAATCCATGTACATGTGTTTCCTTGAATCCCAACTGCGTTCAGTTTGAGAATTAATCTTTTGTGCGGGACTTTGTCAAAAGCTTTCTGGAAAATCAAACAAGTTAGTTAGGCACGATCTCCCTTTCCTAAAACCATGTTGACTGTCTCCCAGTACCCTGTTACCATATAAGTAATTTTCCATTTTGGATCTTATTATAGTTTCCATAAGTTTACATATAACAGAAGTCAGGCTTACTGGTCTGTAGTTACCTGGTTCAGTTTTGTTTCCCTTTTTGTGGATCGGTATTACGTTTGCAATTTTCCAGTCTGTCGGTACAACCCCTGTGTCAAGAGACTGCTGCATGATCTTGGTTAGCGGTTTGTAAATTACTTCTTTCATTTGTTTGAGTACTACTGGGAGGATCTCATCCAGCCCAGGGGATTTGTTTATTTTAAGAGCTCCTAGTCCCTTTAACACTTCTGCCTCAGTTATGCTAAAGTTATTTAAAACTGGATAGGAACTGGATGACATGTGGAGCATGTTGTCAGTATCTTCCTTTGTAAAAACTTGTGAAAAGTAATCATTTAACATATTTGCTATTTTTTTTTCTTCCTCTACGATTTTGCCATTTGTATCTCTTAAACATTTAATCTCCTCTTTGAATGTTCTCTTGCTGTTGTAATATTGGAAAAAACATTTTGGAATTGGCTTTAGCTCCCTTAGCAATGTTTATTTCTATTTCTCTCTTGGCCTTTCTAACTTCCTTTTTGACTTGCGTTTGCAGTTCTGTGTACTCTTTCTGCGTACTTTCTTTTTGGTCCTTTTTTAATGCTCTGTAAAGTGCCTTTTTTCGCTGAATATTTTTTTTATTTGATCTATTAAACCATTTTGGCAATTTAGTTTTACATTTAGATTTGTCTACTTTAGGGGTATAATTGTTTTGCGCCTCTAGTACTACATTTTTGAAGAACAACCATCCTTCTTCTGTGGGTGTTTTCTCTATTTTACTCCAATCTACTTCTGTTAGTCTCTGTTTCATACCTTCATAGTTTGCTTTTCTAAAATTGTAAACCTTAGCTTTAGTCTTTACTTTTGGGGATTTAAAAAACACTTCAAATGAGACCATGTTGTGGTCTGAGTTTGCCAGTGGTTCTCTGACCTCTGTTTTAGTTATTCTATCTTCGTTATTTGAAAAGACTAAATCAAGGCATGCCTCCCCTCTAGTGGGTGCCTTGACAAATTGTGTTAGGAAGCAGTCATTTGTCATTTCCACCATTTCTATTTCATCCTTCGTGCTACCCACCGGGTTTTCCCATTTTATTTGGGGGAAGTTGAAATCCCCCATTAGTATGGCTTCTCCTTTGCTACACACATTTCTAATGTCATTGTATAACAGATTATTGTGCTCACCGTCTGAATCTGGTGGTCTATAGCATGCTCCTATTATTATGCCTTTTGAATTTTTGTCTGTTATTCTGACCCATTTTGATTCGGTTTTATTTTCTTTGTCCAGGTTTAACACCTGGGCTTCAAGACTGTTTCTTATGTATAGCGCTACCCCTCCTCCTCTTCTGTCCTGCCTGTCTTTCCTATACAGTGTATACCCACAAATATTATATTCGTCCCCATCACTCTCAGATAACCACGTTTCAGTAACACCTATCACATCATAGTTACCTGTTAGTGCAGTAGCTTCAAGTTCTAGAATTTTGTTTCTGATACTTCTAGCATTTAGATAAATACATTTAATGGTTGTCTTACCTGAGTTGTTGTTGTTCTTGTTTTGATGCGGTCTCCCTTCTGTTTTTTTGTTGATTTCTCCCCCCTTCCTTTCTAGTTTAAATGCTTCCGAACCTGCTCGAGGATCTTTTCTCCGAGTAGACTAGTTCCCTTGTTATTTAAGTGCAGTCCATCCCGTCTATACAGATAGTCCTCGTTGTAGAATGTGGTCCAATGATCAAGATAGGTGAAGCCTTCCCGTGTGCACCACATCTTCAGCCATTCGTTTTGATTAATTATTTCCAGCTGTCCATATGGTCCTTTGCAAGGTGCGGGTAGTATACCAGAAAATACCACAGTTTTGGTTTTCTCTTTTAATTTCCTTCCTAGCTCTCTGAATTTGTTTTGCAGGGATTTTGGTCTGTCTCTTCCAATGTTGTTTGTACCGATGTGGACGACTACTACCGGGTCGTCTCCTGTTCGTTCTAGGAGCCTGTCCACATTCTCAGTGATGTGCCTGACAGAGGCTCCTGGAAGGCAGCACACTGTTGTAGTAAGGGGGTCCAAACTGCGAATTGAACTTGCTGTGTTTCTCAATATGGAGTCCCCAACAATCATGACCTCCCTTCTTTTTGCTGTCTGGTCACCATTGTCAATAGGGTCCTGGATGTTGTTCCTTTCATTCTCTTGTTGTTGGTTCTGCTCATCAAAATTCTGAAGTGACTCAAATCTGTTGGTTGTTTTGATTTCTGGTGGTTGTGTTTGACGAAGTTTCTTTTTTTCCCTGCTTCTGCCTACCTGAACCCAGCTGTTCTGACCTTCTATCTCCCTGGTGGCTTTCAGTCTGTTAGGGGTGATGCAGACTTCCATGAATTGTGGGTGTGCCAGTTCCTCAAGATCCTGTTGCTGTCTCACTTCTTCCAGCTCCATTTCTAGCATTCTTACTAGTTTATGCAAATCCTGGATCGTGCGGCACTTTACGCACACTTGGTTTAGCTCCGCTGGGTTTTCTCGGATTTCCCACATCAAGCAGTTTTCACAGATTACTTGTTTGAAGACCATGTTGAGGTTTTATTTTTTGAAGTTTAGTTTCTTCTGCAGCTGTCAACCTGCTTTCCAACTGCTTCGAAACTGCTCTGTACTTTTCCACACCTGTACTTCTCCCACTCGCTGTTGCTTCCACTCGCTGTCGCTGGGAAGACTGCCTCGTTTAACTGCGTTGTTCTGCTGTGCTGTCGGCTCCTCCCCTCGCCCGTGTCTCAAAACGACGCTGAATTTGAATCAGCTGCTCCGAGTTTCAGCTTGTTTGTTATCAGAAAAACACACGCGGCTGTTTGACTTTGAGCTGCTGCTGTGTTTCCCCAATGTCCTCTGTTTTCTGATTAAAGCAATTCAAGATGCAATTTCTCCTTTCTGCTTCGAAACTGCTCTGTACTTTTCCACGCCTGTACTTCTCCCACTCGCTGTCGCTGTCGCTTCCACTTTTAGCCTGTCTGCATATGACATGCCTTCCCCCAGCGCAATGGCTGAGGGAGCGTTGGGGGGGGGGGCGGTGGGCTCCACGCCACTCCCCTGACAGGAATGTGCACTTGCCCCAGTTCACCTTGGCCGATGAGGCTTTCTGAAAAATGTCCAAACTGTCTCTCAGTGCTGACACATCAATGTCATAGGCAGCATAGGCAGACAGTTTGACTGGAGGAGCATTAGGTGTAAAAAAGTATTCTCAGACCAGCCATCTTTCTCCTAAGATGACAAAGCAGAGGTTCAATAGAGAGGGCATATAACATGCCTGATAGAGAACATCCCTGGCGAATCCCTCTGTACACCGAAAACGGACAGCTCAAGCTATTATTAATTTTCAAAACACTAAAAACATTTTTATACAATAGGGAAATAAAAGAAATGAAATTAGGGCCAAAACCAAAATATTAATGTTTTAACAAAATATTTGTGATCCACCCTATCAAATGCTTTTTCTTGATCTAGAGAAATAATCCCCAAATCAAGATTAAAAAGATTACTAGCAGTTAAAAAGTCTCGGATTAGAAAGATATTATCAAATATTGTCCTTCCAGGAATGCAATATGACTGGTCTTTATGAATCACGGTGTGAATACATTCCCTCAGTCTATTGGCCAAGGCTTTTGAAAAGATTTTATAACCCGAACATAAAAGTGAGATGGGGCGCCAATTCTTTAGTTCTTTTAAATCTCCTTTTATTTGGCAACAGTGTAATCACAGCCCGACGACAGGTCAGAGGCAGCTCTCCTTCTCTAATGCGCTCTTTTAAAACCCGGAAAAGGTCTTCCCCAATCACTGGCCAGAGCTTTTTATAAAACTCTGCCTGAAGGCCATCAATCCCAGAGGCTTTTCCTGGTGACTGCCTCCGTCAGCTCTTGCATTGTCTTCTAGGGGGTGCTGTTCTTCTTGAGATAAACTGGGCAGGTCCTGGTGCAGTAAAGCAATTTGCTCCTCATCACAGGGCTCGGCACTAAACATGGGTGTAGAAAAACACAGCTGCTCTATTAATATCTTCTTTACTGTGCACCTCCTTCCCGCAGGGCAGACGCACACAAAACAGCTGTTTACTCTCCACCACCACCTTCTCTAAATTGAAAAAGAATTTGATGGGTGTGTCCATGTCCTTTAGCTGTGTGAAACAAGAGCGGATGAGGGACCCCTTCACTCTTTCCTCCAGTAGGCTGCTCAGAGTTTCTCTTTTCTCTCTCAGAGACGTGGAAGATGTTTTCATCACTATCAAGAGTAATTTTTGTTTCTATTCTCAATATCTCGCTCTCTCTCAAGCTCTTCAACTGTCTGGTTCAAAACCCTGGTTGTATTTAAAGTATATTGCTGACAGAAAATTTTAATTTGTATTTTTCCAATGTCCCACCACTGTCGTATACTACTATATTTCATACTCTGCTGCCTCCAGGAGACCCAAAATGCTTTAAAAAGATCTAAGAACTGCTTTTCTTCCAATAATTTAGTATTAAAATGCCAGTATGACTCTGAGGGAGCAGCAGAAGGCAGGCAAATAGTAAATAACACACAGTGGTGATCAGAGAGCACAGTGGGAATGATATTGCTCTTAAAAATCTGATTAAGATTTTGTTTAGTGCAGTACAATCTATCTAGTTGCGCTTTTGATATCTGATTATTATTATTGATTTTAACCCAAGTGTACTGCTTTACTCTGGGATATAAATTCCTCCAGACATCAACCAGGCTTTGAACTTTTAAAACAGCAGACAATTCTTTTGAAGACTGGGGATGTGGCTCTTCATGATTCCTATCCATAATAAAATATTCTGTGCAATTAAAATCACTCACCACTAAAATCATATGTGCAGGATTACAATTAGATAAAACCTGATTTAATTTTTAAAAAAATAAAACTTTTTCCCTGCCCTCATTTGGTGCATATAAATTGATAAAGACAATCTTAGTGCCTTTAAAAAACATTTCCATTTTTAAAAGGCACCCTTGGATTTCCTCACTAACTGATAAAATATCTATTTGCAGCCCTGGGGAGAACAGCACAGCTACTCCAGCACTGACATTAGAAACGTTATTTAAGCCCCTTCCATTCGCTCAGCCGCTCACTCTCATTCATACTGTCTGTATGCGTTTCCTGTAAAAACATCACATTCACTCTCTTCTGTGTGATAAAATGAAATAAACGTGCTCTTTTATTAACACTCCTACAACCGTTTACATTAAAAGTAGCTATTTGAATTTGTTTCATAGGAAACAAAGAAAGCAAAAACAAAAACAAACTACTAAAAACGATATTAAAATGTCTTATTAAATAATCCATTAATATGTCTTCGGTTTGTTATCATTCAACAGTTTTCTTGCAGAGACTATTACTTTTTTTAAACGATACCGTTTCTTTTGATCTAGCTCCTCTAACGTAGCTTTTCTCATGGCTATTTTTGCAGAGTAGATAAACAGCTGGATATTAGGAAAGAACTGTGTTAAATCAGTTCCCCTTTTCCCTTTGGTTTTATCTAAACACGCTGATATTGTATCAACTGGATATATTTTACTTTTACCAGACGGATTGGGCAGAACCTCGAGCAACACCGAGGAGTCAGAGAGCTCTCCTCCATCATCCATCTCTGATATCACCGACTCCTCTTCGGATTCTTCAGCGTCATCCACAGCTACTGTATCCGGCAACAGGTCCTCTGATCTGGAGGCTGTCTCAGCGCTGGACTGAACTGAAGCCCTGCTGTTACCCTTCTCCCTTGAACACGGGGTTATCGCAGGTTTACACTGAGATCCAGCTTTACCTTGATCTCCTGTCCCAGAGCTCCGAGCTGCAGCAGCATCGTTGCCCTGAGAGAGCGTCTCAGAGTCCCAGACAGACTGCCCTTCTTCAGCTACCTTTCCTGGGGTGGCCACACGTCTTTTCCTCTTTTTTTCAACAAGTTGAAAACCTGCCTCATCTGGGGTATTCACTGTTTCAACTCGTTTCTTTAGCCTCCGCACCGATCCCCCGCTTCAGTCGAGGCGCCGGCAGCTGTGTTTGCTGCTCAGCCCCCGGTGATGTCTTAGAGACTCCGTCCTCCCAACTTGCTGGCTCTCTTAAGAACATAAGAAAGTTTACAAACGAGAGGAAGCCATTCGGCCCATCTAGCTTATTGATCCCAGAATCTCATCAAGCAGCTTCTTGAAGGATCCCAGAGTGTCAGCTTCAACAACATTACTGGGGATGATTCCAGACCCTCACAATTCGCTGTGTAAAAAAGTGCCTCCTATTTTCTGTTCTGAATGTCCCTTTGTCTAATCTTCATTTGTGACCCCTGGTCCTTGTTTCTTTTTTCAGGCTGAAGAAGTCCCTTGGGACTTGTCAATACACTGTCAATACCTTTTAGAATTTTGAATGCTTGAATTAGGTCGCCACGTAGTCTTCTTTGTTCAAGACTGAACAGATTCAATTCTTTTAGCCTGTCTGCATATGACATGCCTTTTAAGCCCGGAATAATTCTGGTGGCTCTTCTTTGCACTCTTTCTAGAGCAGCAATATCTTTTTTATTGCGAGGTGACCAGAACTGCACACAATATTCAAGATGAGGTCTTACTAGTGCATTGTACAGTTTTAACATTACTTCCCTTGATTTAAATTCAACACTTTTCATAAATGTATCCGAGTATCTTGTTAGCCTTTTTTATAGCTTCCCCACATTGTCTTGTCTCAACAAAAACTCCTAGGTCTTTTTCATAAATTCCTTCTCCAATTTCAGTATCTCCCATATGATATTTATAATGTACATTTTTATTGCCTGCATGTAGTACCTTACACTTTTCTCTATTAAATGCATTTGTGTGTCTGCCCAGTTCTGAATCTTGTCTAGATCATTTTGAATGACCTTTGCTGCTACAACAGTGTTTGTCACTCCTCCTACTTTTGTGTCGTCTGCAAATTTAACTTGCTTGCTTACTATACCAGAATCAAATCATTAATGTAGATTAGGAATAGCAGAGGACCTAATACTGATCCCTGTGGTACACCACTGGTTACCACACTCCATTCTGAGGTTTCTCCTCTAATCAGTACTTTCTGTTTTCTACATGTTAACCACTCCCTAATCCATGTACATGTGTTTCCTTGAATCCCAACTGCGTTCAGTTTGAGAATTAATCTTTTATGCGGGACTTTGTCAAAAGCTTTCTGGAAATCTAAATAAACCATGTCATATGCTTTGCAATTATCCATTATCGATGTTGCATCCTCAAAAAAATCAAGCAAGTTAGTTAGGCACGATCTCCCTTTCCTAAAACCACATTGACTGTCTCCCAGGACCCTGTTACCATATAGGTAATTTTCCATTTTGGATCTTATTATAGTTTCCATAAGTTTGCATATAATAGAAGTCAGGCTTACTGGTCTGTAGTTACTGGTTCAGTTTTGTTTCCGTTTTTGTGGATCGGTATTACGTTTGCAATTTTCCAGTCTGTTGGTACAACCCCTGTGTCAAGAGACTGCTGCATGATCTTGGTTAGCGGTTTGTAAATTACTTCTTTCATTTCTTTGAGTACTATTGGGAGGATCTCATCCAGCCCAGGGGATTTGTTTATTTTAAGAGCTCCTAGTCCCTTTAACACTTCTGCCTCAGTTATGCTAAAGTTATTTAAAACTGGATGACATGTGGGGCATGTTGTCAGTATCTTCCTTTGTAAAAACTTGTGAAAAGTAATCATTTAATATATTTGCTATTTTTTTTTTCTTCATCTACGATTTTGCCATTTGTATCTCTTAAACATTTAATCTCCTCTTTGAATGTTCTCTTGCTGTTGTAATATTGGAAAAACATTTTGGAATTGGTTTTAGCTCCCTTAGCAATGTTCATTTCTATTTCTCTCTTGGCCTTTCTAACTTCCTTTTTGACTTGCGTTTGCAGTTCTGTGTACTCTTTCTGCGTACTTTCTTTTTGGTCCTTTTTTAATGCTCTGTAAAGTGCCTTTTTTCGCTGAATATTTTTTTTAATTGATCTATTAAACCATTTTGGCAATTTAGTTTTACATTTAGATTTGTTTACTTTAGGGATATAATTGTTTTGCGCCTCTAGTACTACATTTTTGAAGAACAACCATCCTTCTTCTGTGGTTGTTTTCTCTATTTTACTCCAATCTACTTCTGTTAGTCTCTGTTTCATACCTTCATAGTTTGCTTTTCTAAAATTGTAAACCTTAGCTTTAGTCTTTACTTTTGGGGATTTAAAAAACACTTCAAATGAGACCATGTTGTGGTCTGAGTTTGCCAGTGGTTCTCTGACCTCTGTTTTAGTTATTCTTGAGTGGGCAGTGCTTCCAGAAATAAATCAGTAATTTGTGAGTTATGAGGGCAAACTTTAACAAAGCGCACTGATGTTTTAATAGAGCTAGGTAGTGATAATTCATTAGATTTCTTATTAGATTTTGACTATTTAAACCACGAGTGAGAATTAAATCTAAAGCATGGCTATAAATATGGGTGAGACCAGTAACATATTGGGAAAAACCCAAATGAATCTACCAGTGACCTAGAAGTCCTAGCAAAGGGACCTAGAGCCACATCAATATGTATATAAAATCACCCAATATTAAAATTCTATCATGCTTAACCGTCATGTAGATAATAATTCAGCAAATTCAGAGACAAAAAGAGAATTTGGTCTTGGGAGGGGTCGGTAGATTACTATGATGCAGAAATTTTCATTATCCACAAAAATGCTTATTTCTCTCAAATTTTGTGCACAAATTTGTTTACATCCCTGTTAGTGAGCATTTCTCCTTTGCCAAGATAATCTATCCACCTGACAGGTGTGACATATCAAGAAGCTGATTAAACAGCATGATCATTACACAGGTGCACCTGTCCTGGGGACAATAAAAGCCATTCTAAAATGTGCAGTTTTGTCACACAACACAATGCCATACAGGTCTCAAGTTTTGAGGGAGTGTGCAATTGGCATGCTGACTGCAGGAATGTCCACCAGAGCTGTTGCAAGAGAATTGAATGTTCATTTCTCTACCATAAGCCGCCTCCAATGTCGTTTTAGAGAATTTGGCAGTACGTTCAACCGGCCTCAGCAGACCACGTGTAACCACGCCAGCCCAGGACCTCCACATCCGGCTTCTTCATCTGTGGGATCGTCTGAGACCAGCCACTCGGACAACTGATGAAACTGTGGATTTGCACAGCTGAAGAATTTCTGCACAAACTCTCAAAAAAACTTCTCAGTGAAGCTCATCTGCATGCTTGTCATCCTCACCAGGGTCTTGACCTGACTGCAGTTTGGTGTCGTAACTGACTTCAGAGGGGAAATGCTCACCTTCGATGGCCACTGGCACGCTGGAGAAGTGTGCTCTTCACGGATGAATCCTGGTTTCAACTGTACCGGGCAGATGGCAGACAGCCTGTATGGCGTCGTGTGGGAGAGCAGTTTGCTGATGTCAATGTTGCGAACAGAGTGCCCCATGGTGGCGGTGGGGTTATGGTATGGGCAGGCATAAGCTACGGACAACTAACACAATTGCATTTTATCAATATAGCAATTGAATGCACAGAGATACCGTGATGAGATCCTGAGGCCCATTGTCATGCCATTCATCCGCCGGCATCACCTCATGTTTCAGCATGATAATAGAATAACTAAAACAGAGGTCAGAGAACCACTGGCAAACTCAGACCACAACATGGTCTCATTTGAAGTGTTTTTTAAATCCTCAAAAGTAAAGACTAAAGCTAAGGTTTACAATTTTAGAAAAGCAAACTATGAAGGCATGAAACAGAGACTAACAGAAGTAGATTGGAGTAAAATAGAGAAAACACCCACAGAAGAAGGATGGTTGTTCTTCAAAAACGTAGTACTAGAGGCGCAAAACAATTATATCCCTAAAGTAGACAAATCTAAATGTAAAACTAAATTGCCAAAATGGTTTAATAGATCAATTAAAAAAAATATTCAGCGAAAAAAGGCACTTTACAGAGCATTAAAAAAGGACCAAAAAGAAAGTACACAGAAAGAGTACACAGAACTGCAAATGCAAGTCAAAAAGGAAGTTAGAAAGGCCAAGAGAGAAATAGAAATGAACATTGCTAAGGGAGCTAAAACCAATTCCAAAATGTTTTTCCAATATTACAACAGCAAGAGAACATTCAAAGAGGAGATTAAATGTTTAAGAGATACAAATGGCAAAATCGTAGAGGAAGAAAAAAAAATAGCAAATATGTTAAATGATTACTTTTCACAAGTTTTTACAAAGGAAGATAAGGACAACATGCCCCACATGTCATCCAGTTCCTATCCAGTTTTAAATAACTTTAGCATAACTGAGGCAGAAGTGTTAAAGGGACTAGGAGCTCTTAAAATAAACAAATCCCCTGGGCCGGATGAGATCCTCCCAGTAGTACTCAAAGAAATGAAAGAAGTAATTTACAAACCGCTAACCAAGATCATGCAGCAGTCTCTTGACACAGGGGTGGTACCGACAGACTGGAAAATTGCAAACGTAATACCGATCCACAAAAAGGGAAACAAAACTGAACCAGGTAACTACAGACCAGTAAGCCTGACTTCTATTATATGCAAACTTATGGAAACTATAATAAGAGCCAAAATGGAAAATTACCTATATGGTAACAGGGTACTGGGAGACAGTCAACATGGTTTTAGGAAAGGGAGATCGTGCCTAACTAACTTGCTTGATTTTTTTGAGGATGCAACATCGATAATGGATAATTGCAAAGCATATGACATGGTTTATTTAGATTTCCAGAAAGCTTTTGACAAAGTCCCGCACAAAAGATTAATTCTCAAACTGAACGCAGTTGGGATTCAAGGAAACGCATGTACATGGATTAGGGAGTGGTTAACATGTAGAAAACAGAAAGTACTGATTAGAGGAAAAACCTCAGAATGGAGTGAGGTAACCAGTGGTGTACCACAGGGATCAGTATTAGGTCCTCTGCTATTCCTAATCTACATTAATGATTTAGATTCTGGTATAGTAAGCAAACTTGTTAAATTTGCAGACGACACAAAAATAGGAGGAGTGGCAAACACTGTTGCAGCAGCAAAGGTCATTCAAAATGATCTAGACAAGATTCAGAACTGGGCAGACACATGGCAAATGACATTTAATAGAGAAAAGTGTAAGGTACTGCACGCAGGAAATAAAAATGTACATTATAAATATCATATGGGAGATATTGAAATTGGAGAAGGAATCTATGAAAAAGACCTAGGAGTTTTTGTTGACTCAGAAATGTCTTCATCTAGGCAATGTGGGGAAGCTATAAAAAAGGCTAACAAGATACTCGGATACATTGTGAAAAGTGTTGAATTTAAATCAAGGGAAGTAATGTTAAAACTGTACAATGCACTTGTAAGACCTCATCTAGAATATTGTGTGCAGTTCTGGTCACCTCGCTATAAAAAAGATATTGCTGCTCTAGAAAGAGTGCAAAGAAGAGCGACCAGAATTATTCCGGGCTTAAAAGGCATGTCATATGCAGACAGGCTAAAAGAATTGAATCTGTTCAGTCTTGAACAAAGAAGACTACGTGGCGACCTAATTCAAGCATTCAAAATTCTAAAAGGCATTGACAGTGTCGACCCAAGGGACTTTTTCAGCCTGAAAAAAGAAACAAGGACCAGGGGTCACAAATGGAGTTTAGAAAAAGGGGCATTCAGAACAGAAAATAGGAGACACTTTTTTACACAGAGAATTGTGAGGGTCTGGAATCAACTCCCCAGTAATGTTGTTGAAGCTGACACCCTGGGATCCTTCAAGAAGCTGCTTGATGAGATTTTGGGATCATTAAGCTACTAACAACCAAACGAGCAAGATGGGCCGAATGGCCTCCTCTCGTTTGTAAACTTTCTTATGTTCTTATGTTCTTATAATGCACGGCCCCATGTCGCAAGGATCTGTACACAATTCCTGGAAGCTGAAAATGTCCCAGTTGGTGAGTGAGACATGAGCATGTTTGGGATGCTCTGGATCGACCAGCAACTTCGCACAGCCATTGAAGAGGAGAAGGACAACATTCCACAGGCCACAATCAACAGCCTGATCAACTCTATGTGAAGGAGCTGTGTCGCACTGCATGAGGCAAATGGTGGGCACACCAGATACTGACTGGTTTTCTGATCCACACCCCTACCTTTTTTAAAAGGTATTTGTGACCAACAGATGCATATCTGTATTCCCAATCATGTGAAATCCATAGTTTAGGGCCTAATTAATTTATTTCAATTAACTGATTTCTTTATATGAACTGTAACTCAGTAAAATCTTTGAAATTGTTGCATGTTGCGTTTATATTTTTGTTCAGTGTATAATCATCAGTATTCTCTAGGTAAAAATCGAGTTTGAGTTCACTAAAAATGGTAGCAATGCCACCACCCTGGCCTTGGTTATGTGCCTTCTGGTAGGAGAAACCAGATGGACAGGCCTCTATTAATGGAACAGTCTTGTCTTGTTTTAGCCACGTCTCAACCAGAGCCAGGATGTCTATTTCTAATTCCAGAATAAAATCATTAATTTGGAGAGATGTATTACCCAGAGATCATGTATTCAGTAATGCCACATGAAAAGAGGTTGCTGTTGAATTAATAGAATTTTCACTAGCTGTCAATTTAATTTTTATTAAGTTTTTTGAACGTGATCCCTGGAAAGAAGCTGGAAAATGTTAATGAGGAAGTGTACTACAGTGATAGGGCAACCGGTTTGTATGCATGGCTGGGAATTCACAATAAAGTCTCCTGGAAGCTTAGTGAGTCAAACGTTTTTTTAACAGTGTGACAAGGCGTAAGCCCTGCACATAGGGAAATAAGCAGTTTATTGTATGTTTTTGGGTTAGTTGTTAATATATTGATTTAATTAATTGTTTAGCTGCTGTGGCGCTCCGCCGGGGACATTTACCCATCTGCATGGAGGAGCAGCTGAAAGCGGGTGGGCGTGTCTCAGCGGAAAGTCAGTATAAAAGCACGGTGATCGGGGCTGCTGCAAGGCCTGCCATTTTCACGGCACCTCTGATTTATAGTTTGTTGTACTGCTTTATTTTGCACTTTTTGTACAGTTTGCTGTATTAGTCCTCTGTGCGTTACCATTGCTGGTAACGTCACGACCACCTTTATTTTACTTTCGTTTTCGTTTGTGTTAATAAATCCTGCGCACCTGTGCCGGCATTTCAACATCAACACCACGTCTGTCTCTCTGTATGCTTGAACAGTGGCTACCCACACACGTGACATGAGGAAGACCCTGTCACAAACAGTTTTGTATATTTTCTGCTAATCTGATTGTTAGGATGCAGTCCATCTCTCTTAAAAAACATAGGTCTTTCCGAGAAGCTTTCCCAATTATTAACAAACTCTAAATTCTCAGAGGAACACCAATCTTCTAGCCAGTTGTTTAATGAGAATAGTCTGCTAACAGTTTCACAGTCTCTACTAATAACAGGTAGGGGGCCAGAAAATATAATATTCTTTTCTGTATGTTTCTTCATGACAGAGTTTCAAAGTGTTTTTTAAGGGTCTCCGATTCTATATATCTAATGTCATTTGTACCCACATGAATAATTATAGTTGAAACCTTGCTATGTTTTTTGACCAAGCTTTTAAGTTTGGCTGAAATGCCAAGAACTCTAGCACCTGAGATGCTCAACAGACACCTTCTAGCTATTCACAAACAACATGTTCTCCAATCAAGATCACCTCACTAAGAGGTGGTATCAGAATTATCTTCGTTGTGAGGGGGCTAAATCTATTGCAAGTATCGATTTTTGAAGACATAGCTGTGGAAATCACTGCTCTCGACTTTTTTCTTTGATAGACCCATTTGTCTTGACCTCGGAAGTGTGATGGTAGAGAGGCGTGAGAGGATGGAACCCCTGTATCTGACATGAAGTCTGCCAAGGCATGCTCCTCCTCCACTTCTTTATTTGTAATATTGACAGTCTCATTGTGGGTAGTGTTGATAAATTAATTATCAATAAACTGTTCGAGTTGAGCAATGTGTTTGAGGCTGCAAATTTGTTCTTCTAGATTTGTTATTTTACCAATTAATTCTTGAATGATACTGCAATTTGAACATACATAGGTATCCAGGTAATCATTACAGCTAACAACAGTAAACATAGAACATGAAGTACATTGCATAGCTTTGTCATTAGGGTTTAAAGACATCATGGCTCCACAGGAGGTTTGTACTCAGATCAGTAAAAACTGCGTCTTTTATTGAGGGCAAAAACAATCAGTCAGCAACTAAGTAAAACTCCCTTTTTCTAGTAGAATGCTGCTGTCCTCTGCTCGCAAACTGCAGGCCTCAGAGTTCAGAGCTTTCCTGCTGCCTGGATCCAGGGACCTGGGTGGTGCAGCTCCCTGCTGCTGTTGGATTGGCACAGGGCTTCAGGAATAGTGCAGGTCTCTGCTGCTGCTGCTGTATTGGGGCAAGGCCTCGATCTTTAGTACTGCTGTGGTGGAAGATGCTGGAGAACAGGCCTCAGATCCAGCCTCTCAGTGCTGCTGCTGGTGGAAAATGCTGGAGAACAGGCCTCAGATCCAGCCTCTCGATAGGGCACTTGTGGCTCTGCAGTGGAGCTGCCAGATCTGTGCTGTGCTCTGGTGGTCTGATGGCCTCGCTGTGAAAAATGAGAGATTGGCAGGAGCACGTTTTGGAGGACACGTGCTCCAGCCTCCGTTCCCCGAGTTGGCGGGCCGGGAACTGCCAGACCAGCTCGTGCTCTGGGTGGTGACCTCGCTGAAGCGAGAGAGTTTTTCGGGAAACAGTGGGCAGAAACTGTGGGTTAGTGGTCTGATTTGCGCGGGCATAACCTTGTGAGCGGGGGCGTTGTGTGGATAATAATTGGCACCCAAATTTTGGCGAAGGGCAATTTTTTACCTCTGCTGACGATTGGAGACGACGCTTTTGACTTAAAAAAAAAAAAAAAACACAACCCACCCCCCCCCCCCAGAAAAACCGGGGTAAAAAATTGGAGACGAAAACTCTTAAAAAATCGGACGAACCTTCAAACCCAACCACCCCTCCCCCCCCCCCCCCCCCCCCCCCCCCCCAAAAAAAAATAGGCTTCCTAAGCCTGTTGGGAAGCGTCAACTATGAAGCCTAACTACTGACCCAATACAGATTGAGCGACATCAATTTAGCAGTTGAAAAGGGTTGACACAGAGCCTCCTGGAGACCCAAAGAGAAGAGAACACTGTGAGCCAGGCCTGATAGAGACAGGGCTCCACTTCCTACTGCGCTGCACTAATTACAAGCTGGTCAGGGACATCATCTGGTGGGGAGACAACATCTGGACTAGCTGCAGAATATGTGACTGTCTGCCACAGTCTGAGAGACAAAAACTAACCTGCATTGAAAATATGTCTATACATTGTGGCTGTTTGTTTGTTGTTTGTGTGTTTTCATACATTGTAATTGCTTTGGCAAAACGTGTTTATTTTTGTTGTGCCAATATAGCTTAATGAATTAAATTGAAAGAGCGAGAGAGGGCAATCCAAAATCATATGGAAATGATACAACTACAAAATTATAATTTATTAGAAATATTTATTTATTTTACAAAATTCTCATCATGTGATATATGCAAGCTGTAGAAGAAATACAAACTACATTCTCCCCCTCCCCCTCTCCCCTACTTCCTCCTCCCTCACCTCCCTGTCTGCCCCCCTCCTCAATCCCCTTATCTCCTCTCCTCATCTCTCTCACCCACCCTCTCACAGCTCATCTCTCCACCCTACTCTCTCTCTCCTCCTTTCTCTTGCTCCCTCTCTCAGTCTCCCAGAGCGGGGGGGCTGTGGGATGGAGTCTTTGCTCCCTGCCTCCTCCTCCTCCTCTCCCACACTCCTTCCATCTTCCTCCAGAATCTCTGTCCAAATTGACTCTGCTTCCTTCCGCTCCTAAAACAAAAAAAAAACACACAAGCTACAGGCCAGTCTGCACTCTCTCTGTCACTCACAATCACTTTCACACAGACTCTCATACTCACTTGCATTCTCACTCATTCTCTCACACTCACTCATTTGCACTCTCACTCTTACTTGCTCTCATTTGTACTCTCACCCTCTTGCAAGCTTTCACTCTGTGTCTCAGTCGCACTCACTCTCACTTACACTCTCTCAGTGCCACTCCCACACACACACCTGGTCGGCCTGAGTCTCCTGCAGAGTGAACCACAGAGCAAGAGCGCAGCGCTGCCCCCTAGTGACGGCTCGCACCCCATGAGGATTGTCCGAGCCCGAGGTGAAGCCGAGAAGACGCCCACAGCGAGGAGAGACCTCTGCCTGAGAGGGGGGAGGGAGGAGGAGAGGGGGAGGGAGCTGTGGTTTAATAAAGTACATCAATATTTACTTCACACATAGGGAGAGACAGCAAGACATGCAGAGAGACACATACAGGCAGCTAGGCAGACACAAAGAGACAGACAGACACACAAATCCTTACTGTGACTGTTTTGCCATCTAGGTCACTGAAGAAGAAATTTCCTCCTTCGAAATCTTCATTAAGATACAGGATCGCACTGGAAAGAGAGAGAGACACAGAGTGAGAGTGAGGAGAGACAGTGAGAAAGAGACAGTGAGAGAGCGAGAGAGAGGGGGGAGAAAGGCATTTACTTATTTCACTAAAAACAGCCCTGCTACTTAAGTCTTTAGATGTTGCTACGTTAAGTCTTTAGATGTTCTACAAATTAAACAACAGATCCAGGGTACCCTTACGAGGCTCCCTGTGCATGTGGACAGACTGACAGGCTGGGGAGTGTTACCTGAGATCCCGGTGTATGTAGGCTGGTGGTTCTCTCCAGCATTGCCTGGTCTCGGGTTCAAGGAGGCAGTTATCAGCGTGGACTGGGTGAGAGAGATCAACCCTGCCCTCCTGCTCCCCTGACAGAGAGAGAGGAGAGAATGAGTGCAGAAACACTGACTATGCAATAACAGACCTAGACATCATTGATATCAATGCACTGTCAGACAGATCACTGCCAAATCATCTATCTAAAGAAAACCCCCTAACCTAAACCTTAGTAACCCCCCCTACAAATCTCCTCCCACTCCCTCCACAGTACAAATGAAGTCACGAGAGCACAGAACACTACCAGCAAATCCTAAACTCCCCAGAAATTAAAGAAATGATTAGTGCTTTCCTGAACAAATACTACAATCAAACCCAAAAAGATATAAATGTGGCCGTTAAAGATCTAAACACCATCTTCAAAACAACTGAGGAAAAATCACTACACAAAGTATCAACAAAAATGACTAAGAAAAATGAGAAGAGATGGTTTGACAGAGAATGTGCACAAAGAAAACAGGCCAACCTGAAACACAGAGCCCTTCAGAGCAGACCTGCGAGACACCCACCACCACACACAGAGAGAATACAAAGCCATTCTCAGACAGAAACACACCCACTACATGCAACATACACCAGGCAAACCTGGAACAAACGCAAGCCCACAGCAATCCAAAACGGGCAAATCTGGACAGAAAATTTCCAACACCTATATAAAGGAATCCAAACTGAAGCCCTCACATCACAGCAAAAAGAAATTCAGAATAAACTGAACTCCCAGGAGACAACAATTAAAGTATTACGAAACCCCCAGACACCCCCTTACCATTGAGGAGATCAGAGAAAATATTTCCAGGAAAGCCAGTATCCCTGATCAGATCCTCACTGAGAGGCTGACACTGTGCCCCTCACCTCCAGGCCGCTATGCTGAGGCTGCTAACCTGGTCCTGCTCTCCAGGCAATTCCCTGAGCAGTGGGCACAGGGGCTCATCACCCATCTACAAGAGTAGAGACACCTTCAATCCACACAACTACAGAGGCGTCTGTGTTGGGAGTAACCTCAGCAAACTATTCAGTAGTATTTTAAACCAAAGAATATTCCAATATCTGATAACACAAAACACCATAAACAAGACTGGATTCCTTCCCAAACAGATCACCGCTGACCACATATTTACTTTACAGACTCATAAACAAACACGTAAACAACACCAACAAAGGCAAAATATTTGCTTGCTTCGTCGGTTTAAAAAAAGCATTTGACTGTTTGGCACTCTGGAATGTACCTCAGACTGCTACAAGCAGGAATTAGTGGAAAGGTTTCACACAATTAAATCCATGTATTCTGAGACACAGTGCAAATTAAAAATAGTCAACAAAAAAACAGGTTCCTTTAGGGGAGTGCGACAGGGCTGCAGCCTCAGCCTCACTCTCTTCAACATTTACATCAATGATCTGCCTGGTCTGTTACAGCAAGCACCCACCCCAGCCCTGTTCCTGGGCCACACCACATTGAAGAGTCTGCTGTATGCAGATGACTTAGTCATCGCATCTCCCACACGGAGGGTCTACAGCACAGCATGGCACTGCTGGAGACATACTGCAACAAATACCCTGAAGGTCAACCTGAAAAACAACAAAATCATGATTTTCCAAAAGATTTTTTTTTTCTTAAATAACAAAGAAATAGACCACAGCCTCTTGTACAACTACCTAGGACTCACATTAAGTGCATCAGGCAGCTTTAAACTGGCAATGAAAACACTAAAAGAGAAAGCTCTCAGAGTGTACTACACTTATTGAAAAACAATTGGCCACATTTAAACCCCCAACCAAATTATTACTGAAGCTGTTTAACATCATACATCCAACTCTGCTCTATGGGAGTGAAGTCTGGGGCCCAACCCTGAGTACAGCGTACACACAGTGGGACAAAACGCCCACAGAAACCACACACCTGCGCTTCTGTAAAGAGCTCCTTCACTTACACAGAGAAGCCCCCAAAAACTACTGCAGAGCAGAACTAGGGGAGTGCCTCTGCTGATCCCCATCCAGAAAAGAATCACCCAATTCTGGCTCCACCTGAGAAACAGCAGCCCAAACTCCCTCCACTCCATGCCCTTGAATCCTCCCTGGGCAGTACAGCTAAACCCTCGCTCCAGTCCTACATCACATCCCTGGCCACACACACCAGCATCAACATCCACAACAGTCCTACCCATGAGCCCAACAGCCAGAGGGCAATGAGAAAAGCTACAGGATCTGCCCTGACAGAGAAATACACCCTCTACTGGAGAGAGCAGATTAAAAGCCAAAATAAACTCCACCTCTACAGGTCCCTCAACAGACAATACACCCTGGCCAAATATCTAAACCTTGTAAAAAAAACAAAAAACAACAAAACACCTGTTGGCAAAATAAAGGATTAGTGACCACAAACTAGCCATTGAAACAGGCAGGTATAGAGCACAGTGGAAACCTAGGGAAGCCAGAATCTGTACCCAGTGCAACAGTGGAGAGATTGAAATGGAGACCCACTTTATCCTCTACTGTGAGAGATACAGAGAGCTGAGAGAGAGAGAGAGAGATACTGCCTCAGACTGGCAGATCATATAGAGGGTTTCCTGCTCCAGAGCCAGGAGGAGAAACTGCAGGCTCTTCTGGGAGAAGAGAGAGAGAGAGAGAGAGAGAGAGAGAGAGAGAGAGAGAGAGAGAGAGAGAGAGAGAGAGAGAGAGAGAGAGATCTGTGAGCAGTCACCAAAAAGATGTGCTCCTGAAGAATTACTAAATATTTATACTATTTCTTAGTGAAAGGGAATGCTAAATTAATAACAGAAACATATGTAAACAAATATTGAACTAAAATGGAAAAGAAAAAATCATTTAAATAATTTACACAAATAACAACCACATCAAAACAGAAGAAACAGAAGCAAACCCACCCAGAATAAACAGAGCTAAGGAAATAAAACAGAAATACAGAGAGAGAAGGAGAGAGAAGAAAATTATGAAACAGGAAGAAAGAAAATAGAGGTAAAAAAGGTAAGCCTCTTCAGCTACTACAGTTAAAAATATAATAATAATAATAATAATAATAATAATAATATAATAATAATAATAATAATAATAATATACATTTAAAAAAAATGGAACTTTAAGTGTAGCAAGTTGTTGCAGTTGCCATGGAGACCAGGCAGCGTGCAGGCTGCAGAGAGGTGCAGTTGCCAGTTCCCTTTCAATGGAATGACAACCATTACCGAATGGAAGAGCCCTCTCTGACCGCCAATCACTGAGCATATATAAAAAAGCTGTCCTACCAGGCCCTGCTGTAAAGGGAAAGTCCCTCACACCTCTTGCTGAAGAGGCGCGTCCTCATAGTAGCATATCGCCATTTTCAGGTCACAGATTGCTTGGTGCTTTCTTGGTCCGAATTTGGCTGATTTGTCGGTTTAATACCATCAAATTTAATTTCATCCACGGTAAAATCACGCTTTTAAGCATTATTGAGAGTGCTCCTGCCTAATTCTCGTGTCAGTTTTATGACTAGAGCTGGTTTCAACCCCTCTTTTGAGATTGGTAAGCGGCCATTAATCTCTTTCACCACACAAGGCCTTGTGTAGTTTGCTATACCGTGTTGGGAGCTGTTGTGGTGCTGTAAGCAGACCCCACGGGCTCGCAGTGTCGTCCTCTACACTGATTTAATGGGCCACAGCAAATGAAAAAAAAAAAACTCAGCTCGGGCCTTGCGCCCCTCTCAAGCCTCGGCCTTTCCTAGCACGCCCACACCGACCGAATCGGCCATCGACCGCACTTCTATCTGCCGACTTCAGGCTTGAAACAGCGCCTAACACCCACCTAACGCCCCTATTGACTCGTTGCCGGAGTGACCATCTTCAGCGCCGTCTATAGCCTGGCACTGACCGTGCTCTCCATCGGCACTGACCTCGGAACCGGTGTGACCACCTTCGGTGCCGTCTACAGCCCGGCAACGACCGTGCTACCCATCGGCTCAGACCTCGGCGCCGATAGACCTGGTACCGACTGCTTGGCACTGATCGCGGTTCCTCTCAGCCCAGAGCGCAGCAGCCCAGCCTACGCACGTGCCATGTCAGTGCATTCCACTGGGTCCTCCGCTGGTTTTCATCAGTGTGACCAGATGCTTGGGGCTGGACCATGCAGCTAAAGCACTGGCGGGTGAGTTGGACTGCTCTCCATGCAGAAATTTCTCTAATAGAACTAGCGCAGGAGAGCAACCCTATCCCCAACGGAGTCTCCTTCCCGAAGCCAGGGAAGAATGAGGTCCATGGTCCAAGGTCCTCCGCAGAGGTCCTCTAGGACCACCCCCACCACAGTGACCCTTCTCCACTACCGATGCAGAGTACCGCTCTCCTTGCCAGGATTTCCTCAAGCTGGTTCGCTCATCCTGGAGTGACCCAGCCTCTGACCCCTCAGCCTCTAGAACAGCAGAGGCCTTGCTACTCACTGCAGGAGCCCAAGAAACTGTCATAGTACTGGTGCAGGGATCTACCTTCTCCAGAGGGGACAAAGACCCGACCTTCCCATCCAAGCCGTGCAGAACGACTGACGCCATGCTGAAAAAGGTGTATGCGTCAGCGGCACTCTCAGCCAGGGTGGCCAATGCAATGGCTTTACTGGTCCTGTAACAGACACAGCTGGCTGAGAGGCTGCAGGAGCGGGCAATGGAGGCGACACAAGGGAGTTACTGGCGGTAACAAGAGCGATGATCGACCTAATGGGGGAGTTAGGTCAGGCATCAGGCAGGTCTGTAGCAGCGTTGTTAGCCGCGCGCAGACACGTCTGGCTAACCCAGGCCAAGGTCGTCGAGACTGAGAAGGTAGCGCTATTGCCCCCATTACACCAGGGCAGATGTTCGGAGTAACCACTGATGTGAGCCTTGAAAGGTCCCACAAGGCCACGGAGGTCGCTTCAAAGTTCTCGCGCCTTCCTGCCTACTGCCAGTGCCCAAGGTGGCCTTCACGGCCTGCAGGGGCAACAGGGCCTGAACGACGCCCGCCACCCCAAAACAGAAAAGTGGGTAGAGGAAGAGCCGGCGGCAAGGGACCACCGCCAGCCAGGGGTAACCATTTCTCCGGTTAGAGACCGAGGCCAGGGCCTAAGAAAGACCTGTCACCTTCCAAGCCCAAGGGAGACCGCCCCTGAGGGGCCCCGGATGCCACCAACCCCCCTCACAACCGGACTGACCGAAGGCAACGACCCATGGCAAGGCTGCACCCAGGACTCCTGGGTACATCGACAAGGAGACACGGATATGCTTTACAATTCCGCTTAGGTCCGCCACCCTTCAAGGGTGTGCTCCTCACTACCGTCGAACCAGTGACCGCGATACTCCTTCAACAGGAGATTGCCAAGCTTGAACAGAAGAATGCTGTGCGCTTGGTGATCCAAGCGATGCCCTCACCGGCTTTTACTCCAGGTACTTCCTGGTGCCCAAGAGGGACGGCGGTTTCAGACCTATTCTGGACCTCAGGGTCCTCAATTTGTTCCTCAAACAGAGGAAGTTCAACATATTGACAGCACAGAGTATCCTCCAGTCCGTCCAACCGGCTGACACATCAATCAACCTGCAAGACGCCTACTTCCAAGTCCCGATATGTCCCGCGCGCTGAAAGTATCTGTGCTTCGCCTTTCAAGGCAATGCGTACAAATTCTGCGTGCTGCCATTTGGTCTCTCGCTGGTGCCCTGCACATTTTCAAAGTGCATGGATGCAGCACTGGCTCCACTCAGGCTGTGGGGTATTCGGATCCTGAACTATTGGGCGATTGGCTAGTTTGCGCGCATTCCAAAGCACACGCATAGGCGCACACAAAACAGGTCATAGATCATGTGACTAAGCTAAGACTCTCGATATATCAACAGAAGAGCAACATCGTACCATCTCAGTTTACAGTGTTCCTGGGGATCAAACTGAACTCTGTGAGCATGCTTGCCTCACTTTCGGAAGACAGGATTCGGTCATTGGAAGCCACACTCTCCCTATTCAGAGAGGATGCTCTCCTACAGGTCAAAATATATCAAAGGTTGTTGGGGCTGAAGGCAGCCGCCTTGAGAATCCTTCCACTAGGGCTGCTGAGAATGCACCCGCTTCAAGCCCAGGTAAATATGCTCAAGGTGCAGCCGGTCCGTGATCGACACCGGCTGGTGCGAGTGTCCAGACAATGCAGGAAGACATTGGAGTGGTGGCTCCGTCTGGCAATCTGCGCCTTGGATCACCTCACAAAAGGGAAGTAGTCACTACAGACGCCTCCAGCCTGGGCTGGGAAGTGGTCTGGAATGGGAGAGGAATAAGAGGTCAGTGGAAGGGACATTGGCAGCAAGCGCACATACATGCCCAAGAGCTGCAAGCAGTGAACCTGGCGTTATCTCATTTTTGCCAGCAGTTAGAGCACAAAAATGTTCTAGTCCGGACAGACAATACTACAGTGGTAGCCTACATAAACCACCAAGGCGGGCCTTCACCATGCAGACTCCTGCACTGGACGCATAGAAACTTGCGTTCCATCAGGGCGGTTCACCTTCCCGGTGTGGACAACAAGGTAGCAGACCTCCTGTCCAGAAGAGCTCCAGACAGCTCTGAATAGAGACTGCATCCTCAAGTGGTGAAACAGATTTGGGAGAGGTTTCGTACTGCACAAGTCGGCCTCTTTGCCACAGCCGAGTCCACTCATTGTCCCCTATGGTTCTCCATGGAGACAGACGGGGGGCCCCCTGGGAGTAGACGCGCTAGCTCACCCGTGGCCACAGGGGCCCTCGTTCCCTCCTCTACCATTAATACCCCTGACATTATAGAGGATCAGGGTGGAGAAAGCACAGGTTCTGCCGATTGCACCCAGAGGGCCGAGGCGCCCATGGTTTGCTCTCTTCTCCGACATGTTGTCGGGTCAACTGTGGCAGCTTCGCTTGTGCAAGGACCTCCTGAGCCAGGCGGAGGGGCTATTATGGCACCCAAACCCAGCCCAGCTTCAACTCTGGGTCTGGCTGTTGAACGGCCCATCTATTCCGATGAGGTTTGCCAGATGAAGTGGTAGAAACACTACAGGTCTGCTAGGGCGCCGAGCACTAGAGCCCAGTACTCATACAAATAGAACGTTTTTCAAGGCTGGTGCATTGCCGAAGGTCACAACCCTGTGATCTGCCCTATTGAGACGATATTAACCTCCTTACAACACCTGTTTGACGCAGGAAAATCAGCGTCCACTTTGAAGGTATAACTGGCAGCAATATCAGTGTGCCATGACAAAATTGACTCTGTGTCCCCTGGGGTACATTTCCTAGCAGTGCAATTTCTTAAATGGGCTCGGAAGCTTCATCCTCCCATGAAAATTATGGTTCTCAAGTGGGATCTAGAACTGGTACTGCCGAGTCCTTACGGGTCCCCCATTCGAGCCCATGGCGTCAGCAGAACTGCACCCTGTTTCCTTGAAGGTGGCATTTTTAATAGCCATTACGAGTAAGAGCGCTTCATGCGCTGTCCATCGATGACACATGTAAGGCTTTCACTGGAAATGACTTACGGATAACATTAAGAACAAATCCAGTCTTTTTGCCAAAGGTTTTGGAAACTTTCAGACCTCCCCTGCATGAGTCAGAGATGGACCGTAGACAGAAAACGCTTTGCCCAGTTCGGGCTCTGCGCTGTTACTTGGAAAGGACGGCGTCCTGGAGACAGTCCAACCAGCTGTTTGTCTGCTATGGGTCCCGCTCTAGAGGTCAGGCCCTATCGAAGCAACGTCTAGCGCACTGGGTGGCAGATGCGATACGCTTGGCATATGAACAGACGGACTCCCCATTACCAGGGGACATTACTGCCCATTCTACCAGTTATGCACATGGAGAGGTAGTCAGACATTTGCACGATTTTACCGCCTTGACGTTGCAAACCGAGCGAGACCCTCTCTGGGCTCTAGGGTGTTGCAGATGACATGCCCTTAGGCGTCAAGTGGACTCTGAGGCTATCGCCGTGGGGGTGTACTGTCGATAATCTGGAGCCACGACAGCTTTGGTACAGTTTCCTATTCCGTAATGGTTGTCATTCCATTGAAAGGGAACGTTATTACCATAACCCTGGTTCCCTGAGACAATTACAACCATTACCCTTCAACGTCATGTCTCCAGCTGACCTCTGTTTTCGAAAGAAAATGGCTATGTGCTGTGACGATGTCCCTCTTCAGCAGGAGGTGGGAGGGACTTTCCCCTCACAGCAGGGCCCTGATAGGGCAGCTTTTGTATATGTGCTCAGTGATTGGTGGTCAGAGAGGGCTCTTCCCATTTGCTAATGGTTGTCATTCTCTTTCAGGGAACCAGGGTTATGGTAATAACCTAACGTTCTGTCATCTCCCAAAGGGCATGGGCTCCAGCAGAGTTTGAAGCCGGTGGGGCAGAATTGTGAAACATGGACTTTAAACATAAACATGAACAAAACAAAAACTATGATTTTTCCAAAAAGTCAGGATACAGGTAAATAAATACCATTTCACCCTTGCTGGCAAAACATTAGAGCACACAACAAATTACACCTACCTGGGACTAATGATCAGTGCATCGGGGAACTTTAACCCAGCTGTCTGAGACAAAAGCCAGCAGAGCCATTCATGCAATAAAGAAATGGGTGTGCAACCTAACTATCACATTCTGGCTCAAACTCTGACCAAGTTATACAACCATCCTTTTGTACGGCAATGAAATTTGGGGCCCCACTCTAAATTATGAGTACAGTAATTGGGACAAAAGTCCAACAGAAATCTTACATTCAGAATTCTACAAAAACATCTTGCAGTTGCACAGAAATTTTCCAAGCAACACTTGCAGAGCTGAGCTAGAATGTTTTCCCTTACTGCTCCCTGTACAAAAGAGAGCTTTGAGGTGCTGGAGCCACCTGAATCAAAGCAACCCCGACGCCTACCAGTTCAAGACCCTGAAGAGCCAGGAGAGCTACTCAAATAAAAAGACCATCAACTACATGATGAAGAAGCTCTGTGAGGAGAACAAGATCTGCATCACAGAGGCCCAGAACAGCTGCTCTAACCAGTGATATCTAAAATAGCCACTTGAAAAACAAATACCTGATTGTCACAAAGACGGCCAAAGTGGGCGGCATCAGAACCAGGAAAGGAATACACACAGACAGGACGGAAAAAGGACATGGCACTCTACGCCAAAATAAAAGAGACAAACAAAAACAGACTATACTTAACAAAACGGTGCACGGACAGACACGCTGACAAACACGGTGAGTTTTGAATACACAAGTATCATGCTGGTCCCACCAGCACACAATAGCAATTGTTGTAAACAATTTCTCCTCCTCTCTCTCAAGTTCTCCACTTACCGAACACCCAACCCCGAGTGGGTGAAAACATGCTGCTTTTATGCAGCTGTACCAAGACTTGATTGCTAATCAATCATTCAATTGGAGTCTCGGTACAACTGCACGTGAATTAATAAAGTGCAATTCCCCGTTCTCACATATTATTACTTTTTACTTGCACGTGAAGTGCTGTGCAATCCTCGTGCCTAAATACAAATATACATTTTAAACACTCGTGTTACACAGACACGTTTATATCCCATGTACCAATGACTATACACCAACATTTAACACACCACACGCAACATATAACAGAAAATACACACAGGGGCGGGCACTTCGTCACACTGATACACTGGGAGAGCCAAGTAAAATCACAGCATGAATAAGAGTGTTACCAGCTGTTACCAGAGCTTAAACAGGCCATATGCCTTGGCAGAATATTTGGTCAGTAAAAGCAAAAAACAACTACTGACCAAAAACATATTAAGCGACAACACTTTAGCAATTGAAAAGGGTCGACAGAGCCACCTGGAGACCCAGAGAGAGGAGACTGTGTGAGCACTGCGAGTTAGACCACATAGAGACAAAGCTCCACTTCCCACTGCACTGCCCCAAATACAAGCTGCTCAGGGACATATTCATTCCTAAATTCATGAGCCAGATAAGTGACTTCACCCACCTCACAGAAACAGAAAAATTATAAATATTTTTAGGAGAGGTGAGAGCGATCAACCCTGCCCTCCTGCTCCCCTGAGAAAGACAGACAGACAGACACACACACACACAGACATAAAGACAGACGGACAGGCTCAGCTCTCACCTGGCAGACACACACACACACAGACGGACAAGCTTGGCTTTCATCTGGCAGACACACACACAACACAGAGACGATTTGTATAACTGCAGGATAGAAAGGGGGAAATTGGTCCTCTCTGTCCAGGTGACTAATGATGAGATAAACTGCCAGCAGGCACCATGTAAACAAAGTGGCAACAATACCTGCAAAGGACTTATTAGAAGTCACCGAAGACAGAGTCCAGGTACAGAATGGAAATCTTCCCTGGATTTGAAGAGCAGCTGAAAGAACAGATCTCCCACAGATAATGCACTGGAGACAAATACATAGCAGCTACAACTGGAGCAATTGATTCATAAGCATATAAGACTACTCCAGCAATTCCTACGACTGAGGGGAAACCAGAATACACATGGTCAAAATACCAACTTACACTGGACAAAAAACAGTTTACATCAGACAGTACAGGAGCCAAGGTTAAACAGGCAAAGTTCTTCATAGCCCTCGATGTGTCTAAAGGATTTTGGATCCTGAAAGTGGATGCCAGAGACCGGTACAAATTAGCCTTCTCTTTCAACAATCATCAGTTCACATGGAATAGGTGCCCATTTGGCTACTCCAACTTATCAGCGGAATTTAACATCTTTCTACGCAAAGTATTCTTGGATACAGCAACAAGAAAAAATTCTATTTATGCCCCATATCTAGCATATTCAGATAAGTGTAAGGAATTCTACCTCACAACTGGATTCACAGATCAGTGTCAGTGCAGACCTGTGCCAGATGCATGACAATGAAAAACAGATAATGTCATATGCAAGCAAAACCCTGAGGGATGTAGAACTCAATTACTCAAACTGCGAGAAAGCTTTATTTGCCACAATATGGGCAATACAACACTTCAAGAATCTTGTGTGTGACATAAAAATCATCTTGGAGACACAACACCGTACCATTGCTTTCCTGAATAGCCAGACAGTCAGAGATGGCAGAGTGTCAAGCAGCCGGATTGCCTTCTGGATTTTGGCAGTTGAAGGACTCCCGATAGAAGTATGATATGCCAAGGACAAGAGGAGTGAAGTAGCACAAAATCTGGTTGAACTTCACGACTGTACTATGTCCAAACCCAGTGCAAAAGGTGAAAACCTGAAGATCCCCCAGAATCTAATCTCCATTTCAACTACAATGGGGATGTGAGCCAGGGACTGACGAACATCTACATAGACATGTAGGAACAATTCAATAATTGATAATTTAATATCTGGGTTGATTAATTCTCTTACCAACAATATTTAAATTGACGTGTTCTAAAGATCGAACACACATTCACACGCAGACACAAGGAATGGTTAATCAATAGTAGTATTTTATTAAGTACATAGTAAATAGAAATCAGAAAAGTTAGAAAGTAAATCTCTTAGTCTCTCAGCACAAAACACAATTCAAAACCCTCTCACTGCACTCATGCTTGACTAGCAGGCAACTGAAACATGACACCGTCTGTCTCCTAACACATCAGCCAGCAGCAAACAGGCTGTGATGTAGCTAGTCATTGCTCACACACATACACGCCAACATCCAAAGCACAGATTACATCTGAGATAGTGCAGACAATCTTAGAAAATATCACATTAAGCTTATTAATATATATAGATTATGTATATAGCAAGTTTACTTTTAAATAAGTTCTTCATACAACAACATGAGGTAGATTACTTATAGTTACTTCATCAAGTTTCACTAAAAGTTATTTCACACGCAAAGTGTGCAAACTAAATAATTAACAGTTCTACTTATTATACTCAATGGTTCCTTGAAGCTTAGACTTTTGGTCTGCTGGTTTGGAAACTCAATTTGTTGAACTGTCCAGTACAAAACTCTCCTCTCGGCAACAAAGTCTTCAGTCCCACATTGGATCAAAACTTGGCAACAAGGTTTCAATTCTCCATAGAATCAACAAACAGCTGCAATAAAGTCTCCAGTCCTTGGTATAGGATCCACAACGGCGCCCGTCCGCTCTGAGCTGTTTGCTGAATCATTATCTACGCAGGTAGCAGGGCACAGTTTATTTTGGATACTGTGGTTTTAGGTGTACAGCAGACCCAGACTGGTTTGTCCGATAACAGTTGGTGTAAGTTTTACGGCAGTCTTCTCGCTGGGCCTCAGTCTCATTACTTGCAGCTTGCTTCCTCGTCTTGGTTCCATTTAGTTCCATTGAGTCCCAGAGTTGCAGGTTTGCTTAGCAGAGTAACATGATGTGGAGTGCAAAATGTTAAATTCCGCTTTGATTTTTATAGTCTTTTTCACTCTGCTGATTAGCTGCTTTCATTATGTCATTTGTGTATCTTGCCTCTTAAACTCCAAGTCCATTGATGTTTTAATGTCCTTTTCTATCGGGACACCGCTAGTAAAACGATTGTTGTTGCACGTGTGAATTATCTATACATAATTCAACTGTCCACTCAGCCTAATCCAGTTTAGACGCCAGTCCTCTAATTAGTAGGTCATATAATTCAGAACGTCTACAAACCAGAGGCCCCCTTCTCAAGACACAGCAGTTTTCCCTGTTTCTCAAGACACACAGTTTCATTAATGAATCCAGTTACATTTCTAATACACATTGTGCAATGTGCCCCGCCCCAGTGTGTATCTGCATGTTATATGTTGCATGTGGTATGTTAATGTTGGTGTATAGGTATTGGTGCACGGGTTATAAATGGGTCTGTGTAGCACGAGTGATTTAAAATATATAGTTGTATTTAGGCACGGGGATTGCACTTCACTTCACGTGCATTTAAAGTAATTAATAGTATGTGAGCACGGGATTGCACACATTAGTTCACGTGGTGGGATTCAAGTAAATAACTAATTTGTAATTTAATCCCGGCACAACAGTACCGTGAAAAAGTATTTGCCCCCTGTCTGATTTTCTGCATTTTTGCATATTATTGACACTGAATGTTATCAGATCTTCAACCAAAATCTAACAATAGGTAAAAGGGACCCTGAGTGAACAAATAACACATAATTTTGATACTTATTTAATTTATTTATTAAAGATAGTTATGCAACACCCAATGCCCCCGTGTGAAAAAGTAATCGCCCCCTTAGACTCAATAACTGGTTAAGCCACCTTCAGCAGCAATAACTGCAACCAAATGCTTCCTGTAGTTATTGATCAGTCTCTCACAGCGCCGTGGAGGAATTTTGGCCTACTCCTTCATGCAGAAGTGCTTCAACTCAGTGACATTTGTGGGTTTTCGAGCATAAACTGCTCATTTCAGGTCCTGCCACAGCATCTCAATGGGGTTTAGGTCTGGACTTTGACTAGGCTATTCCAAAACTTTAAATTTCTTGTTCTTCAACCATTCTCATGTAGACTTGCTTGTGTGTTTCGGATCATTGTCTTGCTGCATGACCCAGCTGTGCTTCAGCTTCACGGACGGACGGCCTGACATTTTCCTGTAGAATTCTCAGATACAGAGCAGAATTCATGGTTCCTTTCTATGATGCCAAGTCGTCCAGGTCCTGATGCAGCAACGCATCCCCAGATCATGACACCACCACCACCATGCTTGAATGCTGGTATGAGGTTCTTACTGTGGAATGCAGTGTTTGGTTTTCACCAGACATAACGGGGCCCACGTTGCTGCACCAGCCCCCTGGAAGTGATGGAGAGCCACACCAGCCCCCTGCAAGTGAGGGAGAGCCGCACCAGCCCCCTGCAACAGAGGGAGATTACACGCTGCTCCCACCTTCGTCGCCAGGATACTACACGCTGCTCCCACCTTCGTCACCAGGAAAACACCAGGAGCTGCCTCTGCCACTTCTACCGGCAGGAGCAGAGCAGCAGGAGCTGCCTCTGCCACCTCCACCAGCAGAGGGTAAATATCTGCTGGTTCCGCCTCCACCAACATAGGACGACTGTTTGCCGCTCGCTCCCACCTTCACCACCAGTGGAGATGGAGCTACCTCCACCACCCGAGGGAGAGGAGCTGCAGCAGAGTTTGCCACCGCCTGAGGATGCCATCACGTTACCGTCCGGGGATGCCTTCACGTCACCGCTTGGGGTTACCTACTGCCATGCTTCACCTGGGGTCACTGCCAGCTCTGCTTCACCAGGGGTCACCTATAGCTCTGGGAATGTGCTGGGGCTGCAGGAGCCAGCCCGGAAGCCATTAATGGCTCTGCTGCCGTCAGTAAGCTGACAGCCTTTCCGCTGTCAGGAAGCCGCTGGTTGTGAAGAGGGGGGAGGAGGTCCAGAGGCCATCAACCCCAGCAGTTTCACTGCCGGAGATCTTGGGGGAGGTCAGGAGACCTGTGTCAAGGCAGCATTTTCGCTGCAGGAAGTACTGTGGCCGAAGCCCCACAAGAGGGAGCTGCCGGCTACGAAGAAGGTCTGCTGGTGTTTCCGCTGCTGGAATTGTCCCGGCTGAAGGAGTTGGCCTGGGAGCTGTCAGCACGTCTGCTGACAGCCTTACCGTTGGCAGCATTTCTGTTGTCGGTGGTACAGCGGAAGGAGAAACTTGCCCCGCTGTCAGCACATCTGTGACAGCATTGCCAGTAGCTGTATGGGAATAGTTGTATTTAGGCACAGGACTGCACTTCACTTCGAGCACTTAAAGTATTTAATAGTATGTGAGCACGGGGTTGCACAAATTAGTTCACATGCTGGGATTTAAGTGAATAATTAATTAGTAACTGAATCCCAGCACAACAGTATATGCACGTTTCACTCACTCAGGGTTGTGTGTTCATGAGTGGAGATCGGATGTGGAGAAGGAGAAAACAAAGAAAGTAAATAACAATTCACTTGACTCACTGTGTTTGTTTGTCTATTCATCCACTTTTTGTTTAGTGTTATTCTGTTTTGTTTGTCTGTTTTGGCCAACGCACCGTTTTCTTTTAAAATGTTTTTTTGTCTGTTTAAACTTTTTATTTTACAATAAATGCACTGAGCACTACAGCGTCTCAGTTTTCACTTGCCAGTACTGCCTGTGTACTGTCTCTGTGTACTCCTTTCTGGCCTGACGTCACCCCACAGTCAGCCTGTTCACAGACCTACATCTTCCCCCCTTTTGTTTAGGAACTTATTTCTGAAGTTCAAGAACAACAACATAAACCGCAAATGGACTAGTATTATAATACACTAATCTTTTTTAATGAACTTTCTTAGCATTTGCTATATAGAGATATGTAAACATATCTTAACCTTAACAGTATGTGTATAACACACTAAGAGATGTGTATATATATATATATATATATACACACACACACACACGTGCTATCTTGAGACGCAACCACAGGTGGTGTGACTAACTGCACATACTTATCACCCAATTCAATGATTCCACTACCGGCAAATTAACCAAAAATGCAATTTTGCCCTTGTGTCCACATATAATGGGACGGCACTTCCTAAACTGTATGCTAAATGCACTTGGAAGGGCTGTACAGTTTATTGTGATGGCTGCTGTATGGCTGTGAGAGTCATCACAGCATCCTGTGCTATGAGGGAGAGAACAGGACCTGGCTTTGACTCATTCTCGCTAATATACTGTACTTGGGTATATTGACGAGGTTTAGTATAACTAACCTCTTCGTCATCCCTTTCAAAGTATTCAGAACAAGGTCCCACAACAGGAATGATCAATTCAAAATCATAAAATGACTCACCCACGACTGCGCCTATGTCTGTGTCATGCATATGGAAATAATAGAAGCATGCTACAGACAGCCAGATTCAGACAGCGAGCAAAATAATCTGTTATACAATGACATTAGAAATGCAGGTAGCAAATTGCTCCCTGCCAAAATGGTTTAATAGATCAATTAAAAAAAATATTCAGCGAAAAAAGGCACTTTACAGAGCATTAAAAAAGGACCAAAAAGAAAGTATGCAGAAAGAGTACACAGAACTGCAAACGCAAGTCAAAAAGGAAGTTAGGAAGGCCAAGAGAGAAATAGAAATGAACATTGCTAAGGGAGCTAAAACCAATTCCAAAATGTTTTTCCAATATTACAACAGCAAGCGAACATTCAAAGAGGAGATTAAATGTTTGAGATACAAATGGCAAAATCGTAGATGAAGAAAAAAAAATAGCAAATATATTAAATGATTACTTTTCACAAGTTTTTACAAAGGAAGATACTGACAACATGCCCCACATGTCATCCAGTTCCTATCCAGTTTTAAATAACTTTAGCATAACTGAGGCAGAAGTGTTAAAGGGACTAGGAGCTCTTAAAATAAACAAATCCCCTGGGCCGGATGAGATCCTCCCAGTAGTACTCAAACAAATGAAAGAAGTAATTTACAAACCGCTAACCAAGATCATGCAGCAGTCTCTTGACACAGGGGTGGTACCGACAGACTGGAAAATTGCAAACATAATACCGCTCCACAAAAAGGGAAACAAAACTGAACCAGGTAACTACAGACCAGTAAGCCTGACTTCTACTATATGCAAACTTATGGAAACTATAATAAGATCCAAAATGGAAAATTACCTATATGGTAACAGGGTCCTGGGAGACAGTCAACATGGTTTTAGGAAAGGGAGATCGTGTCTAACTAACTTGCTTGATTTTTTTGAGGATGCAACATCGATAATGGATAATTGCAAAGCATATGACATGGTTTATTTAGATTTCCAGAAAGCTTTTGACAAAGTCCCGCACAAAAGATTAATTCTCAAACTGAACGCAGTTGGGATTCAAGGAAACACATGTACATGGATTAGGGAGTGGTTAACATGTAGAAAACAGAAAGTACTGATTAGAGGAAAAACCTCAGAATGGAGTGTGGTAACCAGTGGTGTACCACAGGGATCAGTATTAGGTCCTCTGCTATTCCTAATCTACACTAATGATTTAGATTCTGGTATAGTAAGCAAACTTGTTAAATTTGCAGACGACACAAAAGTAGGAGGAGTGGCAAACACTGTTGCAGCAGCAAAGGTCATTCAAAATGATCTAGACAAGATTCAGAACTGGGCAGACCCATGGCAAATGACATTTAATAGAGAAAAGTGTAAGGTACTGCACGCAGGAAATAAAAATGTACATTATAAATATCATATGGGAGATACTGAAATTGGAGAAGGAATCTATGAAAAAGACCTAGGAGTTTTTGTTGACTCAGAAATGTCTTCATCTAGACAATGTGGGGAAGCTATAAAAAAGGCTAACAAGATGCTCGGATACATTGTGAAAAGTGTTGAATTTAAATCAAGGGAAGTAATGTTAAAACTGTACAATGCACTAGTAAGACCTCATCTTGAATATTGTGTGCAGTTCTGGTCACCTCGCTATAAAAAAAGATATTGCTGCTCTAGAAAGAGTGCAAAGAAGAGCGACCAGAATTATTCCGGGCTTAAAAGGCATGTCAAATGCAGACAGGCTAAAAGAATTGAATCTGTTCAGTCTTGAACAAAGAAGACTACGTGACGACCTAATTCAAGCATTCAAAATTCTAAAAGGTATTGACAGTGTCGACCCAAGGGACTTTTTCAGCTTGAAAAAAGAAACAAGAACCAGGGGTCAGAAATGGAAATTAGACAAAGGGGCATTCAGAACAGAAAATAGGAGGCACTTTTTTACACAGAGAATTGTGAGGGTCTGGAATCAACTCCCCACTAATGTTGTTGAAGCTGACACCCTGGGATACTTCAAGAAGCTGCTTGATGAGATTTTGGGATCAATAAGCTACTAACAACCAAACGAGCAAGATGGGCCAAATGGCCTCCTCTCGTTTGTAAACTTTCTTATGTTCTTATGTTCTTATAATATGTTCCAAAATGGAAAATTACCTATATGTTAACAGTATCCTGGGAGACAGTCAGCATGGTTTTAGGAAAGGGAGATCGTGTCTAACTAACCTGCTTGATTTTTTTGAGGATGCAACATCGATAATGGATAAAAATGATTTATTTAGATTTCCAAAAAGCTTTTGACAAAGTCCCACATAAAAGATTAATTCTCAAACTGAACGCAGTCAGGATTCAAGGAAATGCAAGCACAGGGATTAGGCAGTGGTTAACATGTAGAAAACAAAGTACCGATTAGAGGAGAAACCTCAGAATGGGGCAGACACATGGAAAATGACATTTAATAGGGAAAAGTGAAAGGTACTGCATGCAGGAAATAAAAATGTGCATTATAAATATTATATGGGATTGTGACAAAGTGCCCGCCCCTGTGTGTATTTTCTGTTATATGTTGCGTGTGGTGTGTTAAATGTTGGTGTATAGGCATTGGTACACGGGATATAAATGGGTCTGTGTTTTACGTGTGTTTAAAAATGTATAATTGTATTTAGGCACGGGATTGTACATCACTTCACGTGGATTTAAAGTACTTAATATGTGAGCACGAGGTTGCACATAATTAATTCACGTGCTGGGATTCAAGTGAATAATTATTGGTAATTGAATCCCAGCACAACAGTATATATAGATGCACGTTTCACTCACTTGGGGTTGTTGGGTGTTCGGTGAGTAGGGAACGGGAGAGAGAGGAGGAGAAACCAGTTTGGAGTTTGACATCAATTGCTATTACGGACCAGCACGATACTTGTTTATTTAAAAGCACCGTGTTTGTTAGTGTGTCTATCTGCTCACCGTTTGTTAATTGTTAGTCCATTTTTGTTTGTCTATTTATTTTGGCGTAAAGTGCCATGTCCTGTCTTCTGTTTGTTTAAACCTTTTATTTTCAATAAACCCGCGCAAGCAAGCGTCTTCATCACTTCACCTCATCCGTCCTGTCTCTGTGTATTCATTTCCTGGTTCTGATGTCTCCACTCAGCTGTCTTTGTGACACGTGGTGTCCTGCGTGGGACAACAGCGCCTCCAAGCGTCAGACCAGGAGAGGTGTTTTTGTGAAAAAAAAAAAAAAAAAGACAATGATGGGAAAGAATGGCAGAAGGCAGCAGCCACAACACCAGCTGGAGGAACAGCAGCCTGGGTGTTACTGCTGCGCTGAGCCGGGGCATTCTAGGACCAACTGCACCTGGTACCCCCTCGGACAGCTACCCCAACTATGCCCCATTTGTGGAAGTGAGCACTATGTGGCCCGCTGCTCTTTCCCTCAGGAGAGGGGGGAGCAGGGGTCGCCTCAGCAACTGCAGCAACAACAGGAGGAGGTCGGGGATGATGGCTGGGAGGTTTTTTTTTAAAGAAACTCGCGGCAGAGTTATGCCCTGGCTGTGGAGTTTACTTGGTGCCATGACCAGGTGCTGCCATGTTTGGCCTTAGCATTAGAAGACAAGCATAACCTGACCAATAAGTTGACACCAGTTCCATCAAAGCATTACACCCTAAAGACAATATTCCTCCATCCAGGAGAGCAACCACCAAGAAAAGGTGTTAAAACCAAGCCACGTGCAAGACAAGTGGAAGCTGCTAGGGACTGGAAAATGCTGGCAGCTGGCTATTTTTCCACCTGAGATTGCCACCACTATCCTTCGACCAGACATTGTCTTGTGGTCTGGATCTGCACGCCTTGTTCATCTGGTAGAGTTAACAGTGCCATAGGAGGATGCTGTGGATGAGGCGTATGAGAGGAAGACACTTCAGTATGCTCAACTTGCTGCTGAAGTGGAACAGCGAGGATGAAGAGTTCTGTGTTTTGTCTGTCTTACCCCGGGCGATGCGGAGCTGCAGGCAACCTTGGGCAAAGCGAAGCAGGCATCCTTGGGCAAAGCGAGGCAGGCATCCTTGGGCAAAGCGAGGCAGGCATCCTTGGGCGATGACTTGCGGGGAGTCAGGACGAACTGGGGTGCAGGTTTTGGCCCTCGTTGCGGCCACTGCGGCCGGGGGATTCTTCCCTGTACTTCCCTCAGCAGCCTAGACAGGGGCTGCTGAGGACCGCCAGCATCACGTCCTGGTCTTTCCTCTAGTAGTAGAGGGGGAAGCTGCAGGCAGTCTCCCTCTTGTGGTGGAGGTGGGAGCGGTAAGCAGTCCTCCCACATTGATTGAGACGGAACCAAGAGATATTCACCCTCTGCTGGTGGCGGAGGCAAAGGCAGCTCCTGCTGCTTTGCTCCTAGCTGTGACGGAGGTAGAGGAAGCTCCTGCTGCTCTGCTCCAACCGGTGGAGGTGGCGGAGGCAGAGGTAGTTCCTGCTGCTCTGCTCCTGGCAGGGGCAGAGGCAGAGGCAGCTCCTGCTGCTCTGCTCCTGCCGGTGGTGGAGGCAGAGGCAGCTCCTCTGCTCTGATCCAGCCGGTGGAGGTGGTGGAGGCAGAGGCAGTTTCTGCTGCTCTGCTCCTGGTGGAAGCGGAGGAGGTGGGAGTAGCATGTAGTGGAGGTGGAGCTCCTGCTGCTCTGCTCCTGCCGGTGGTGGTGGTGGAGGCAGAGGCAGCTCCTCTGCTCTGATCCTGCCAGTGGAGGTGGTGGAGGCAGAGGCAGCTCCTGCTGCTCTGCTCCTGGTGGAAGCGGAGGAAATGGGAGTAGCATGTAGTCTCCCTGCGACGGAGGTGGGAGCAGCGTGTAATCTCCTGGCGACGTAGGGGGGAGGAGCGTGTAGTCTCCTGGCAACGGAAAGGGGAGCAGCGTGTAGTCTCCTGGCAACGGAGGGGGGAGCAGCGTGTAGTCTCCTGGCAACGGAGGGGGGAGCAGCGTGTAGTCTCCTGCCGATGGAGGGGGGAGTAGTGTATAGTCTTGCACTGTTGCAGGGGACTGGTGCGGCTCTCCCTCACTTGCAGGGGACTGGTGCGGCTCTCCCTCACTTGCAGGGGACTGGTGTGGCTCTACCTCTAGCTCTGGTGGCAAAACCAGCAGGCATTCTTCCTCTGCTGGTGGACATGGGGACAGCAGGTATTCTTCCTCTGCTGGTGAAGATGGGGACAGCAGGCATTCTTCCCCTGCTGGTGGAGATGAGAACAGCTGCCTCCTGGGCTTTGGATTGTCGTGGTCCCCCCGCCTGGGTGCTGGACACTTGTGATTCCCCCCGTCTGGGCGCTGGAATGCTTGAGGTCCCCCTGCTTTGGCGCTGGCAAGCTGTCATAGGGGCATCCCGACCAGTCATGTCCCCTTTACTCACATTGCCCCCACCAGCTCGGTGGCACCTCGGAGCACTCCCTCCAACGGTGACCCTCCTTTCCGCACCAGGGGAACAGGTTCGCTGGCTCCTCTGGCCGCTGTTGCTGTTGCTGCTGGGGCAGTGGAAGCCGCAGTCTACCACCCTCTGCCGGTTGTGGCAACCCCTGCTCCTCCCTCTACTGATGGACAGGGCAGCGGGCCATGTAATGCCCACCTCCGCAGATGGGGCATAGTTGGGGTAACTGTTAGAAGGGGTACCAGGGACAGTTCGTGCTGGAATGCCCTGACTCAGCACAGCAGTAACACCTGGGCTGCTGTTCCTCCGGCTGGTGTTGTGGCTGCTGCCTTCTGCTGTTCCTTCCCATTTTTTCCTTTTTTTTCCTGCAAAATGAATGTGTCACCCGCAGTATCCCTGGTCTGATGCTTGGAGGCGCTGTTGTCCCGGTTCTGACACCATAGTGACACTACAGCAGGCTGTAGCGGTGACGTGGTGTAGTGGTGAAGAAATACCTCAGTACTGCCAGGTGAAATGTGAATTGCGTTGTTGCGCAGTTTAATCAATAAACAGAAAATAAAAGTCTGAACAAACGAAAAACACTATCGTAAAATAAAACGGCACAGTAGCCAAAACAAACAAACAGACAGACAGACAAAATGGTGGATGAACAAGTATCGAGCTGGTTGAAAGCCAGCACGTAGCAATTGTTAAAGCTTTAAATAATTCTCCTCTCTCTCACTCGTTCTCTACTCACGAACACACAACCCCGTGTGAGTGAAAACATGCTGCTTTTATAACTGCACGTGAACTAATGTAGTGCAATTTCTCATGTCACATATTAAGTTTTACCTGCACATGAAGTGCTGTGAAATCATTGTGCTTAAATACAAATATACATTTTAAATACTTGTGCACATAACCCATATTATATCCCATATACCAACTACAATACACCAACAATAACACACAACACGCAACATATGACATAGAAATACACACAGGGGTGGGGCAACATTGCCACATAACTTCATCAAGTTTCACTAAAAGTTATTTCACACACAAAGTGTGCAAACTAAATAATTAACAGTTCTACTCTATGTGAATGTGTTACAATTAATTATTTCCATAAAAGGAAAATGAAACTGGAATTATACTCAATGGTTCCTTGAAGCTTTTGGTCCGCTGGTTTGGAAACTCAATCTGTTGAAGTGTCCAGTACAAAACTCTCCTCTCCGCAACAAAGTCTTTAGTCCCACGTTGGATCAAAACTTGACAACAAGGTTTCAATTCTCCAATGAATCAACAATTCAATTCCGCTTTGGGAGGATACAGACAACATGCCCCACATGTCATCCAGTTCCTATCCAGTTTTAAATAACTTTAGCATAATCTAGGCAGAAGTGTTAAAGGGACTAGGAGCTTTTAAAATAAACAAATCCCCTGGGCCGGATGAGATCCTCCCAATAGTACTCAAAGAAATGAAAGAAGTTATTTACAAACCACTAACCAAGACCATGCAACAGTCTCTTGACACAGGGGTGGTACCGACAGACTGGAAAATTGCAAATGTAACACCGATCCACAAAAAGGGAAACAAAACTGAACCAGGTAACTACAGACCAGTAAGCCAGATTTCTATTATATGCAAACTTATGGAAACTATAATAAGAACATAAGAAAGTTTACAAACGAGAGGAAGCCATTTGGCCCATCTTGCTCGTTTGGTTGTTAGTAGCTTATTGATCCCAGAATCTCATCAAGCAGCTTGTTGAAGGGGAGAGTGATCAATCAATGCCTCAAGCCCATTCAGCCACAAACTAGCCAATCAGAGCATGCAGCGGGAAATTCAAATAATCTCTGTTTGAAAAGTATAAAAGTCGACTGTAAAAATTAGCTCCTTGACCGCACCGCTGAGCCCCTCGTATCTCCTGCTCGCTCAAATTCAAAGAAACCACAAGAATCCAACTGGAGCCTTCCCAGTATCTAGCCATGAAGATCAGGGGCCCTGACACTCAGAGAAACACAAGGTTACAGAATGCTGAAAGTGACTGCTTTCCAGGCTAGGTAACAATACTCTTAAATACCAATTCAGGTATTGTGCGATCCCTTCTTGTAGTGTCAGTATGTACTAATATTTCTTTGGTAAATTGTTGTTTTAAAACCTTAGTTCTCATTGTAACGCTTTTAATATGACATTAATTGTGTAAATGTTTTGTGTGATTTTCAAACTTATTTTGTTGCATGCTTAATAAATACCATATTTCTAATAAGAGATTCCCCAGTATTGAATCACTCACTCATGTTGAACAAACACAACTTAACTTTGAACAGGCTGGAATGTGGTCTATTTTGGCTTGTTGCAACGTGTAAATCCACCATTGTTTTTTGAGAGCGATATTGAAAACGGGTTTGTATATTATAAAAGGACACCGTTTATTGTAGAGGTCCCACTGAGATCTTGACAATCAAAGATATCTCTTTATCCCCTACAGTTTCTGGAGGTCTTTAATTTATTGCTTTTAAGAATATATTAACTGCCTACAATAGTACTCACAAGACACACACACACAGAGGATAGGCTCGGCTCTCACCTGGCACGGCTGCTCTGCACACCAGGTGAGTGAAGGAGAAGTGCAGGGGGGAGGGGCTGTTGAAATATGATTGGAGGAGGAGCCGAGCACGTTCACCAGCATCAAAGAACAAACGGGCATCTGACTGCCTGACAGAGCCCTCCTGAGACAGCTGGAACACAAATAGGAAGTAGGAAGAAGATGAACATGAATCAGGGCCACACCGAACTAGATCACTGAACAGACAGGGGAGAGAGGGAGCAAGAAAGAGAAAGGGGCAGAGAGAGGGGGGCGAGAAGGAGAGAGGGGAGTGAGCTAGAGGAGTGAGAGGGGGAGTGAGAGGGAGAGAGGAGGAGTGAGAGAGAGGAGGAGCGGTCGCCCAGACCCCTTTCTCCCCTCAAGAGGAGAGAGGGGAGCGAGAGAGGGGAGTTAGAGGGGGGAGCGAGAGACGTGAGAGGGAGAGTGATAGGAGTGAGAGTTGGGGAGAGAGGGAGAGGAGACAGAGAGAGGGGGAGTGAGAGTGGGGCAGAGAGGAGTGAAAGAGGGGGAGCAAGAGAGGTAGAGATGAGTGACAGAGGGGAGAGAGGAATGAGAGATGGAGAAAGGAGTGAGAGGGGGAGTGATAGGAGGGGGAGAGGGAGGGGGAGCAATATGGGGGGGTGAGAGGAAGAGAGAGAGAGAGAGTAAGAGGGGGAGCGAGAGGGAGAGAGAGGAGTGAGAGAGGGGAGTGAGTGAAAGAGAGGTGTGAGAGAGGGGGAGCAAAAGGAAGAGGGGAGCAAGAGAGGGGGAGAGAGAGGAGAGGAGTAAAAGGGGGAGAAGAGAGAGAGGAGGAGTGAGAGGGGGAGCAAGGGAGAAAGACAGGGAGACTGAGGGGCGAGGGAGAGAGAAAGCGAGAGAGGGGAAAGGTAGAGGGGGAGGGAGTGTGGGATTACACTGAACAGCTCTTAAAAACACTAAAAGAAACAAACTTCTTTCTCAATATTTCTTATTCGAAAGTCTGTCACTGAATTTAATAATAAAAGTCCAAATAAACCCCACAACAGCTGTATCTCCCATGATCCCTTGGTGTAAATAACAGGCAATCCCAGCTGAACTTGCTGTGAAGAGCACTGTGGGAGCTGTATTCTTTTCATTCAATGTCATCCTTACCCTGAGAGCTCTCAACACGGTCAGACCATCAAATTTCTCGTGGGGGGTGTGGGGAGACCGTCGCCCCCGGTAGCCGTCACCTGACGCCGCTGCGGCCTATCAGATGAGAAAACAGGAAAGGGGTGGGGTCAGAAAACAGGAAATATTCTGTCTCTCAGATTACAACTTTATGTAGACACCATGTTGGGTCACTGCTGTAGTTCTGTACAGAGTTTTATATTGGGTTATATAGTGTGGGCTGTAATTGTCTCTCTTGCCCCTGGGCTGTGAATGGGTCTCTTGCCCTTGGGTTGTGATTGGCTCCCCTATCCCTACACTGTGATTGGCTCCTCAGTGCCTGTGCTGTGATTGGCTGGTCTCACCTTAGCCAGCCTAAGGATGGCGCCGCACTCTTCTAGGTTCAGAACGCCGTCCAGAACTGAGCGGAGAGACCCGTTCAGAGAGAGAGAGTCCTGAGAGACTGAGACACCAGGGAGAGGGAGAGCGCCACCTACAGGAGATAGAGAAAGTCCTTAGAGACGGACAACAGGGAGAGGGAGAGCACCACCTGCTGGAGACAGAGTGAGAGAGCATCCTGAGAGAGTAAGACACTAGGCAGAGGGAGGAGAGAGAGAGTGGGGGGGAGTGAGGGACAGAGAGGGAGAGAGATGGAAAGACTTTCTGACTTTAAAGGTCCTTAATTAAAATATTTGGTTGAATCCATAAAACCTTAATAAATAAAAAGCACTCCATTAAGAGTAATACAACACACAGCTACGCTGGCTCCCTGTTTACCACCATTGCCTGTTCAAATTCCTTACTACTAGTATATAAATCTCTCCATGGCCTTGCCCCACCTTATCTGGCTGCACCCATTTCTTATTATATTCCTCCTCACCCCTTACGCTCCCAATCACAACTGTCCCACTCTGTCTCACCCTCGCCCTGTGCCCAATCCCGTTTCCGTTCCTTCTCACTTCTTGCTCCCCACTGGAATAAACTCCCACTCAACATAAAACAGTCACCCACATTATGCAGTTTTTGCTCCCCCGTCAAAACTCATCTTGGAAGTGACAGTGTGGGAGAAGTACAGGCGTGGAAAAGTACAGAGCCGTTAGAAGCAGTAAGGAGAAATTACATCTTTAATTGCTTTAATTAGAAAACACAGGACAGTGGGGAAACACTGCAGCTCAAAGTCAAACAGCTGCATGTGTTTCTCTGATAACAAACAAGCTGAAACTCGGAGCAGCTGATTCAAATTCAGCGCCGTTCTGTGACACGGGGGAGGGGAGGTGTCAACAGCACAACACAGCTATAAAAGAGGCAGTCTTCCCAGCGGCAGTGAGTGGAAGAAGTACAAGCGTGGAAAAGTACAGAGCAGTTAGAAAAAGTTTGAAAGCAGGTTGACAGCTGCAGAAGCTAAACTAAACTTCCAAAAACAATAAATATTAACATTATTTTCAGTTTTGTATTTGTAATTAAATTAGAACAATTTGTAGATTTTATTTTTAACTTTGACAGTATGGAATTTTTTTGTGTTGATCAGTGGCAAAAACACCTAATTAAATCCATTTTGATTCCATTTTGTAACACAATGAAATGTGCTGTGAATACTTTTGACAGCCATTGTAACTATGATGTGATAGGTGTTACAGAAACTTTGTTGTCTGAGAGTGATGAGGACGAATATAATATTTGTGGGTATACACTGTATAGGAAAGACAGCCAGGAGAAAAGAGGTGGAGGAGTAGCGCTATACTTAGAAACAGTCTTGAAGCCCAGGTGTTAAATCTGGACAAAGAAAACAAAGCCGAATCAATATGGGTCAGAATAACGGACAAAAATTCAAAGGGCATATGTGAAAGGATGCCTTTGCAGGGGTGATGTCAGAACCAAGAACAGAAACATAAGAACATAAGAACATAAGAAAGTTTACAAACGAGAGGAGGCCATTCGGCCCATCTTGCTCGTTTGGTTGTTAGTAGCTTATTGATCCCAAAATCTCACCAAGCAGCTTCTTGAAGGATCCCAGGGCGTCAGCTTCAACAACATTACTGGGGAGTTGATTCCAGACCCTCACAATTCTCTGTGTAAAAAAGTGTCTCCTATTTTCTGTTCTGAATGCCCCTTTGTCTAAACTCCATTTGTGACCCCTGGTCCTTGTTTCTTTTTTCAGGCTGAAAAAGTCCCTTGGGTCGACACTGTCAATACCTTTTAGAATTTTGAATGCTTGAATTAGGTCGCCACGTAGTCTTCTTTGTTCAAGACTGAACAGATTCAATTCTTTTAGCCTGTCTGCATTTGACATGCCTTTTAAGCCCGGAATAATTCTGGTCGCTCTTCTTTGCACTCTTTCTAGAGCAGCAATATCTTTTTTATAGCGAGGTGACCAGAACTGCACACAATATTCAAGATGAGGTCTTACTAGTGCATTGTACAGTTTTAACATTACTTCCCTTGATTTAAATTCAACACTTTTCACAATGTATCCGAGAATCTTATTAGCCTTTTTTATAGCTTCCCCACGTTGTCTAGATGAAGACATTTCTAAGTCAACAAAAACTCCTAGGTCTTTTTCATAGATTCCTTCTCCAATTTCAGTATCTCTCATATGATATTTATAATGTACATTTTTATTTCCTGCGTGCAGTACCTTACACTTTTCTCTATTAAATGTCATTTGCCATGTGTCTGCCCAGTTCTGAATCTTGTCTAGATCATTTTGAATGACCTTTGCTGCTGCAACAGTGTTTGCCACTCCTCCTACTTTTGTGTCGTCTGCAAATTTAACAAGTTTGCTTACTATACCAGAATCTAAATCATTAATGTAGATTAGGAATAGCAGAGGATCTAATACTGATCCCTGTGGTACACCACTGGTTACCACACTCCATTCTGAGGTCTTTCCTCTAATCAGTACTTTCTGTTTTCTACATGTTAACCACTCCCTAATCCATGTACATGCATTTCCTTGAATCCAAACTGCATTCAGTTTTAGAATTAATCTTTTGTGCGGGACTTTGTCAAAAGCTTTCTGGAAATCTAAATAAACCATGTCATATGCTTTGCAATTATCCATTATCGATGTTGCATCCTCAAAAAAATCAAGCAAGTTAGTTAGACACGATCTCCCTTTCCTAAAACCATGTTGACTGTCTCCCAGGACCCTGTTACCATATAGGTAATTTTCCATTTTGGATCTTATTATAGTTTCCATAAGTTTGCATATAATAGAAGTCAGGCTTACTGGTCTGTAGTTACCTGGTTCAGTTTTGTTTCCCTTTTTGTGGATCGGTATTACGTTTGCAATTTTCCAGTCTGTCGGTACCACCCCTGTGTCAAGAGACTGCTGCATGATCTTGGTTAGCGGTTTGTAAATTACTTCTTTCATTTCTCTGAGTACTACTGGGAGGATCTCATCCGGTCCAGGGAATTTGTTTATTTTAAGAGCTCCTAGTCCCTTTAACACTTCTGCCTCAGTTATGCCAAAGTTATTTAAAACTGGATAGGAACTGGATGACATGTGGGGCATGTTGTCAGTATCTTCCTTTGTAAAAACTTGTGAAAAGTAATCATTTAAAATATTTGCTATTTTTTTCTTCATCTACGATTTTGCCATTTGTATCTCTTAAACATTTAATCTCCTCTTTGAATGTTCGCTTGCTGTTGTAATATTGGAAAAACATTTTGGAATTGGTTTTAGCTCCCTTAGCAATGTTCATTTCTATTTCTATTTCTATTTAATTAAGTAATAATACAAACAAAAAGAGTTAAACAAAACACACAACACTGAAAATAAAGGGCGCGTTGGTCAAACAGACAGACAGACAAAACAGACGTGGACAAACAGAACAAAAGTACCGTGCTGGAGCTTCCAGCACGAAATAGCAATTGTTATTGAGATGTCTCCTTCTCTCTCACCCGTTCTCCACTCACGAACACACAATGAGTAAAAACATGCTGCTTTTATCCAGCTGTACCAAGACTCAATTGCTAATCAATCATTCAACTGGAGTCTCGGTACAACTACACGTGAACTAATGTAATACAATAAAGTGCAATTCTCCGTGCTCACATGCTATTACATTTTATCTGCACGTGAAGTGCTGTGCAATTCTCGAGCCTAAATACAAATTACACTTTATAACACGTGCTCATAACCCATATTTATATCCTGTGTATTTTATACATAAACACCAACATTAACACACTACATAAAACATACAACACTAATAAACATAAAGGGGCGCGACACTCCGTCACAATAATAGTAGGAGCATGCTATAGACCGACAGATTCAGATGGCAAGCAAAATAATCTGTTATACAATGACATTAGAAATGCATGTAGCAAAGGAGAAGACATACTAATGGGGGATTTCAACTTCCCCCATATAAAATGGGAAAACCCGGTGGGGAGCACACCGGATGAAATTGAAATGGTGGAAATTATAAATGACTGATCCTAACACAATTTGTAAGGCACCGACTAGAGGGGAGGCATGCCTTGATTTAGTCTTTTCAAATAACGAAGACAGAATAACTAAAACAGAGGTCAAAGAACCACTTGCAAACTCAGACCACAACATGGTCTCATTTGAAGTGCTTTTTAAAACCCAAAAGTTATGACTAAAGCTAAGGTTTACAATTTTAGAAAGGCAAACTATGAAGGTATGAAACAGAGACTAACAGAAGTAGACTGGAGTAAAATAGAGAAAACACCCACAGAAGAAGGATGGTTGTTCTTCAAAAATGTAGTACATAAGAACATAAGAAAGTTTACAAACGAGAGGAGGCCATTCGGCCCATCTTGCTCGTTTGGTTGTTAGTAGCTTATTGATCCCAAAATCTCATCAAGCACTAGAGGTGCAAAACAATTACATCTCTAAAGGAGACAAATCTAAATGTAAAACAAAATTACCAAAATGGTTTAATAGATACACTTTTAAAAAAATTCAGTGAAAAAAGGCACTTTACAGAGCGTTTAAAAGGGACCAAAAACAGAAAGAGCACACAGAACTGCAAACGCAAGTCAAAGAAGTTAGAAAGTCCGAGAGAGAAATAGAAATAAACATTGCTAAGGGGGCTAAAACCAATTCCAAAATGTTTTTCCAATATTACAACAGCACGAGAACATTCAAAAGAGGAAGTTATATGTCTAAGAGATACAAATAGCAAAATCATAGACGAAGAAAAAAAATAGCAAATATATTAAATGATTACTTTTCACAAGTTTTTACAAAGGAGGATATGGACAACATACCCCACATGTCAACCTGTTCCTATCCAGTTTTAAATAACTTTAACATAACCGAGGCAGAAGTGTTAAAGAGACATCCCTTGGCTGGATGAGATCCTCCCTGTAGTACTCAAAGAAATTAACTAAGTTATTTACAAACCACTAACCAAGATCATTCAACAGTCTCTTGACACAGGGGTTGTACCAACAGACTGGAAAATTGCAAATGTAATACCGAGCCACAATAAGGGAAACAAAACCGAACCAAGTAACTACAGACCAATAAGCCTGACTTCTATTATATGCAAACTTATGGAAACTATAATAAGATCCAAAATGGAAAATTGCCTATTAGGGAACAGTATCCTGGGAGACAGTCGACATGGTTTTAGGAAAGGGAGATTGTGTCTAACTAACCGTCTTGATTTTTTTGAGGATGCAACATCGATAATGGATAATTACAAAGCATATAATATGGTTTATTTAGATTTCTAGAAAGCTTTTGACAAAGTCCTGTATAAAAGATTAATTCTCGAACTGAACGCAGTAGGGATTCAAGGAAATGCATATACATGGATTAGGGAGTGGTTAGCATGTAGAAAACAGAAAGTACTCATTAGAGGAGAAACCTCAAAATGGAGTGAGGTAACCTGTGGAATACCACAGGGATCAGTATTAGGTCCTTTACAAATTTAAATTAATGATTTAGATTCTGGTATAGTAAACAAACTTGTTAAATTTGCAGATGACACAAAAATAGGAGGAGTGGCAAACACTGTTGCAGCAGCAAAGGTCATTCACAATGATCTAGACAAGATTCAGAACTGGGAAAACACATGGCAAATTAAATTTAATAGAGAAAAGTGTAAGGTACTGTGTGCAGGAAATAAAAATGTGTATTATAAATATCATATGGGAGATACTGAAATTGAAGAAGGAATCTATGAAAAAGACATTTTTTGTTGACTCAGAAATGTCTTCATCTAGACCAGGTGAGGAAGCTATAAAAAAAGGCCATCAAGATGCTTGGATACATTGTGGAAAGTGTTAAATTTAAACAAGGGAAGTAACGTTAAAATTGTACAATGCATTAGTAAGACCTCATCTTGAATATTGTGTTCAGTTCTGGTAACCTCACTACAAAAAGGATATTGCTGCTCTAGAAAGAGTGCAAAGAAGAGCAACCAGAATTATTCCGGGTTTAAAAGTAATATGCAGACAGGCTAAAAGAATTGAATCTATTAAAGTCTTGAACAAAGAAGACTATGCGCCGACCTAATTCAAGCATTCAAAATTCTAAAAGGTATTGACAATGTCAACCCAAGGGACTTTTTCGACGTGAAAAAAAGAAATAAGGACCAGGGATCACAAATGGAGATTATAAAAGGGCATTCAGAACAGAAAATGGAAGGCACTTTTTTACACCGAGAATCGTGAGGGTCTGGAACCAAATCCCCAATAATGTTGTTGAAGCTGACACCCTGGGATCCTTCAAGAAGCTGCTTGATGAGATTCTGGGATCAAAAAGCTACTAACAACCAAACGAGCAAGATGGGCCGAATGGCCTCCTCTCATTTGTAAACTTTCGTATGTTCTTAAACACAAAATAAGAAAAAAAGTAGTGAAAAAATCCCTGTCCGTGCAGCACTACCACTTTGCAAGCTCCTCCCACGATTCCACAATCCTCGGAGAGAGACAGACACACACACACATCACACACCGATTACCTTCAATGAAGTCAGCTTGATCTCCCTTGTTCTCTTTTTTCTCGCTTCTTCGCTTTTTATCCTTCTCAGATCTACAAAAAATAGAAAGAAAATCAGACAATAACGGTGCTCCTAGCAATATCGTACCATGACACTCCTCCCCCTGTGCTCCCATTCTACCAACGACAGCCTTAACACACTGCAGAGGCCCTATAGTACTAACTCCCTCCATGTAATACACCCCCCCTCACACACCCATCAGTGTAATACAACCTCCTCACACCTCCCCCAGTGTAATACACCCCCCTCAGTGTAATATACCCCCCTCAGTGTAATAGAACCCCCTCACACCTCCCTCAGTGTAATACACCCCCCTCAGTGTACATAAGAATATAAGAAAGTTTACAAACGAATAAATTCAACACTTTTCACTATATATCTGAGCATCTTGAGTCAACATAAACTCCTAGGTCTTTTTCATCGATTCATTTTTCAATTTTGGTATCTCCCATATGGTATTTACAATGTACATTTTTATTGCCTGCATGTAGTACCTTACACTTTTCTCTATTAAATGTCATTTGCCATGTGTCTGCCCAGTTCTGAATGCTGTCTAGATCATTTTGGACGACCTTTGCTGCTGCATCAGTGTTTGTCTCTCCTCCTATTTTTGTTGCATCTGCAAATTTAACAAGTTTTCTTACTTTACCAGAATCTAATTCATTAATGTAGATTAGGAATAGCAGATGACCTAATACTGATTCCTGTGGTACTCCACTAGTTACCTCACTCCATTTTGAGGTTTCTCCTTTAATCAGTACTTTCTGTTTCTCCATGTTAACCACTGCCTAATGCATGTGCTTCCATTTCCTTGAATCCCGACTGTGTTCAGTTTGAGAATTAATCTTTTATGTGGGTTAGTTTCCCTTTCTTAAAACCATGCTGACTGTCTCCCAGGATATGATATAGGTAATTTTCCATTTTGGATCTTCTTATAGTTTCTGTATGTTTACATATGTCTGTAGTTACCTGGTTCAGTTTTGTTTCCCTTTTTGTAGATCGGTATTACGTTTGCAATTTTTCAATTTGTCGGTACAACCCCTGTGTCAAGAGACTGTTGCATGATCTTGGTTAGTGGTTTGTAAATTACTTCTTTCATTTCTTTGAGTACTATTGGGAGGATCTCATCTGGTCCAGAGGATTTGTTTATTTTAAGAACTCCTAGTCCCTTTAACACTTCTGCCTCAGTTATGCTAAAGTTATTTAAAACTGGATAGGAACTGGATGACATGTGGGGCATGTTGTCCATATCCTTCTTTGTAAAAACTTGTGAAAAGTAATCATTTAATATATTTGCTATTTTTTGTCTTTGTCTAGATTTTGCCATTTGTATCTCTTAGACATATAACCTACTCTTTGAATGTTCTCTTGCTGTTATAATATTGGAAAAAACATTTGGGAATTGGTTTTAGCCCCTTTAGCAATGCTCATTTCTTTCTCTCTCTTGGCAGTTCCGTGTACTCTTTCTGTGTACTTTGCTTTTGGTCCCTTTTAAACGCTCTGTTAAGTGCTTTTTTTCACTAAATATTTTTTTTTTTATTGCTCTATTAAACCATTTTGGCAATTTTGTTTTAGATTTAGATTTGTCTACTTTTGGGATGTAACTGTTTTGCATCTCTAGTACTACATAAAAAAAAAATGTTAGTCTGTTAGTCTCTGTTTCATTCCTTCATAGTTTGCCTTCCTAAAATTGTAAACCTTAGCTTTAGTCATTACTTTTGGGGTTTTAAAAAGCACTTCAAATGAGACCATGTTGTGGTATGAATTTGCCAATGGGTGTCTGACCTCTGTTTTAGTTATTCTGTCTTAGTTATTTGAAAAGACTAAATCAAGGCATGCCTCCCCTCTAGTCGGTGCCTTGACAAATTGCATTAAGTAGCAGTCAATAGTCATTTCCACCATTTCAATTTCGTTTTTCGTGCTCAACATCAGGTTTTCCCATTTCATATAGGGAAAGTTGAAATCCCGCATTCCCTTTCAATTTGAAGATGGCCACCAAACATCGCTTATGGGATATACGCCTGCCTATTAGTAGGTGTCAGTGAGCTCTTACTATCAAAACTGCCGATAAGGCCCCCCCATCCCTCGATGATCTCCTCAGCTCCGCCTACCGAGGGAATAAAATCGTCATGGAGGGAAGGATCGACCTCTTTTTGCTTCTTAAGTTGGTAAAGTAAGACCATCTATGTTGCATTGAGCACCCCCCGCCTTTTTTTTTTTTTTTTTTTTTTAAAAAGCACTGCGTTGAGCTTGCTGCTAGTGCCCTTGCACTTTGAGCTGAAAGCTGGCTTGCCGCTTTTTACTGAATCAGTAGCTCCTAAATCGTAGCCTTTTTTCTCTTTCTTATACTGCCTTCAGCACCTGCTCGTCTTTCTGTCTGTTGTCTGTGAGTCGACTGCCTGTGCAGTATTGATTTTAAAGGAGTGAGTGTGTGTCTTTCACCCTTTTTTACTTGGGAGAGTGCTGTTACTCCACCGGGGCTAGGCCTGCCTTGTCCCCGTTGTCGAGTTAGTCCACTAGCTGCCTTCGGGCCGCCAGTCGGGCCTTGTTGTTTTGATTGTGCTACGCGTTCCCATGCTTGCGCAGAGGACTAGCTACAGCGCCGCTGCTAACAGCTGAACCAGCAGTGTATTCCTCACCGGGGCCAGCCCCGTTGTTGAGTGAGATACTGTACCTCTTGCCAGCTGCGTTGGCCCACCACCACGTGTGTTGGGCCTTACAATCGAACAGACAGTGTGCTCTCCCCATCTGTACTGTACTGTATTATTGTATTGTGTATTGCTGTATTGCTGTCAATCGCCTGCCGCGGCTTCGGCCCTTGTGCGCCCCTTGTTGTACAGTACGCGCTGCCCAGGTGTGTGACCACAGGGTTAGGGTAGGCACCGTTGTATAGCTGCCCCTGGTGTTTTCTAAATACCGCGGTGCGTGCTCGGTCCATGCTACTTCCGTACAAGTATATGAAGACCCAGATCACACGGATCATGGAGCTTTTGGAGAGGCATCAGGCCCCCGACGGCTAGGGCCGCAGCCCCTTGTGTGGCTCCGCCCTCACCCCCAGTGCCACTGTGAGTTGCTGTATCGCCCCCTGATCTCCCCGTGGGAGAACAGGTTGAGCAGGAAGACTGGGCACTATGTTCAGAATAGGACGCACTTTCCATCACAGCCATGTGGGGGGAGTCCACCTTTCCTGCAGAGATGGAGGTTGAGGCGGAACCCAACTTCCTGACCGAAGCGGTCCCTAGTTCCCGGGTGTCCTCGGTTAATAGTGTGCCACCTCTGTCAGGGTCAATATCTGTGCTAATGGGGCATGCGGCAGCATACCTGCAGGTCCCCTGGACAACAGCGGCAGAGCCACGTTGCTCCGTCTTTTGGCTGCATGACGTGGCTCCTCGGCCTCAGCCCTTCCCTGCCTTCCCTGACTTTATGGAAGAGGTGTGCTCCTCTTGGGACTGCCCAGCCACAGCACCTACTCAGTTGAGGCATGGTGCTCAACTGGTCTTGCTGAAAGGGGTGGAGAAACTGGGCCTGGTGGGGTTTCCCCCTGTAGACTCCACCATTTTAGTCCGAGGGACACATTAGGGGACACATGACCGTAGGGCGTACATGGCGGGGTACCCGTTTGGCGAACACATCCAGTATGCTGGTCGCATACATGGATGGCATTTTGCGTGACATCCCGCTCCCAGAGCCGGGTGCCACGGAGTTGCGATTATTATCGCACATGGGCCGAAGCCTGGCTGGCCTAGTGGTCCCGCACAGACAGCTGTGGCCTGATGCTGATAAGGTTGCACTTTTGGACATGCCTATATCGCCAGACCATACCTTTGGTCCAGCAGTGGAGGAGATCTTACAGTGGTCTCTCCAAGAACGCGAGGCGGTGGCCGCATTGCTCCCTCCCCCCACTCCGGTGCGGGGTATTTCGAGCCGCTGGCACACAACAGGACGGTGCCAGTACCCACAGCCCCGCTGGGTGACCTTAGGCGTCGCCTACAGGCATCACCGCAGGCAAGAGATAGGGTTCTCCCTCAACGTGGAGGGCGTGCAGGCCATGGACAGTCCATGCAGTTGCACCTAGAAGGCGGTTCCAGGGCAATCGTCCTAGGCAGCCACCTCAGTAAGCCCCTGCCTCAGCCTCAGCAGCCCCTGCAGGGCCCCTGAAGGCTTGCGGCCTCGGACCCAGTATATGGCACAAAGACTGCACTACTGGCGCACTTGCACCTCAGATGCTTGGGTGTTCGCAACCGTACAATACGGTTACGCACTTCAGTTTCACTTGGTACCCCCTCCTTTTCGCAGAGTCACGACTACATTCGTGACAGATCCGCTTCAGGCCTCGGTGCTCCAAACCGAACTGGCAGCCTTGCTAGGCAAGCACACCATTCATCTCGTAGACCCCACCTACCACAGGGAGGGGGTTCTACTTCTGGTGCCGAAGAAGGGCGACGGCTTTCGCACCATCCTGGACATGCGGTTCCTCAACCAGTTTTTGAAACAGAGGAGGTTCTAAAGGCTAACTAATCGTCACATACTCCAGTCTGTCCGGCCGAGTGATGAAGTACCTCGACGACTGGTTGATCTGTTCCCAGTTGCGGGAGGGAGCGGTGGCCCACATGGCGCTTGTGACGGAGCAACTGGCATGGCTGGGCCTCACCATCAACGATTCCAAGAGTCGGATGACGCTGGTACAGTGCCCAACGTATGTGGGGCTCCGGCTGGACTCCACTATGATGTGCGCATACCTGTCAGACGACAGAGTAGCAGCTCTCCAGCACCACCTCTCCCTGTTTCAACATGGATTGAGGGTGCCCCTTGACTTGTGCCAGAAATTACTGCGTCTGATGGCTGCAGCAATATTAGCCATCGAGCTGGGCTTACTGTGCATGCGCCCGTTGCAAGCGTGGCTCAATGCATTTCATCTGCATCCCAAAAGCGACAGATATCATCAGCTGACAGTGTGTCCTGCGTGTACCACTGCTTACGCGGTCCACTCGGCGTCTAAGCCCTAGCCCACATACGGTCCAGAGCTCTCCTTTATGCGTTCCCACCTCTGCCATTACTCCCAGCCTTTCTTGAAAAGGTCCGGTCATAAAAGGCCCCCAGGTGGCCAAGAAGAATCTTGTTCTTGACCCTGTGCCAGCTATTGAATGGCCCACCCTGGGAGATCCCACTTCGCCTGGATCTCCTAAGTCAGATGAGAGGCACGCTTTGGCACCCGGAGCCGGGGCAGGCTCCAGCTATGGGTCTGACCCCTGAAAGGGACAGCAGGTCAGCCTTAGGGTTGTCGGACGCATTTGTTAAGAACATAAGAAAGTTTACAAACGAGAGGAGGCCATTCGGCCCATCTTGCTCGTTTGGTTGTTAGTAGCTTATTGATCCCAAAATCTCATCAAGCAGCTTCTTGAAGGATCCCAGGGTGTCAGCTTCAACAACATTATTGGGGAGTTGATTCCAGACCCTCACAATTCTCTGTGTAAAAAAGTGTCTCCTATTTTCTGTTCTGAATGCCCCTTTGTCTAATCTCCATTTGTGACCCCTGGTTTTTGAGTCAACAAAAACTCCTAGGTCTTTTTCTTAGATTCCTTCTCCAATTTCAGTATCTCCCATATGATATTTATAATGTACATTTTTATTGCCTGCATGTAGTACCTTACACTTTTCTCTATTAAATGTCATTTGCCATGTGTCTGCCCAGTTCTGAATCTTGTCTAGATCATTTTGAATGACCTTTGCTGCTACAACAGTGTTTACCACTCCTCCTACTTTTGTGTCGTCTGCAAATTTAACAAGTTTGCTTACTATACCAGAATCTAAATCATTAATGTAGATTAGGAATAGCAGAGGACCTAATACTGATCCCTGTGGTACACCACTGGTTACCACACTCCATTCTGAGGTTTTTCCTCTAATCAGTACTTTCTGTTTTCTACACATTAACAACTCCCTAATCCATGTACATGTGTTTCCTTGAATCCCAACTGCGTTCAGTTTGAGAATTAATCTTTTGTGCGGGACTTTGTCAAAAGCTTTCTGGAAATCTAAATAAACCATGTCATATGCTTTGCAATTATCCATTATCGATGTTGCATCCTCAAAAAAATCAAGCAAGTTAGTTAGGCACGATCTCCCTTTCCTAAAACCATGTTGACTGTCTCCCAGGACCCTGTTACCATATAGGTAATTTTCCATTTTGGATCTTATTATAGTTTCCATAAGTTTGCATATAGTAGAAGTCAGGCTTACTGGTCTGTAGTTACCTGGTTCAGTTTTGTTTCCCTTTTTGTGGATCGGTATTACGTTTGCAATTTTCCAGTCTGTCGGTACCACCCCTGTGTCAAGAGTCTGCTGCATGATCTTGGTTAGCGGTTTGTAAACTAGTTCTTTCATTTGTTTGAGTACTACTGGGAGGATCTCATCCGGCCCTAGGGATTTGTTTATTTTAAGAGCTCCTAGTCCCTTTAACACCTCTGCCTCAGTTATGCTAAAGTTATTTAAAACTGGATAGGAACTGGATGACATGTGGGGCATGTTGTCAGTATCTTCCTTTGTAAAAACTTGTGAAAAGTAATCATTTAATATATTTGCTACGATTTTGCTACATCTACAATTTTGCCATTTGTATCTCTTAAACATTTAATCTCCTCTTTGAATGTTCGCTTGCTGTTGTAATATTGGAAAAACAATTTGGAATTGGTTTTAGCTCCCTTAGCAATGTTCATTTCTATTTCTCTCTTGGCCTTTCTAACTTCCTTTTTGACTTGCGTTTGCAGTTCCGTGTACTCTTTCTGCGTACTTTCTTTTTGGTCCTTTTTTAATGCTCTGTAAAGTGCCTTTTTTCGCTGAATATTTTTTTTAATTGATCTATTAAACCATTTTATAATGTAATACACAGTGTAATACACCCCCCTCACACCCTCCTCAGTATAATACACACCCCTCAATGTAATACACCCCCTCACACTCCCCTCAGTGTAATACACTGTCGCTTACCTCCACTCTTCCAATATTGATTCTGGGATGACAGATTCCGGGGTCCACAAATCCTGAAATAAACAAAACAGTCAATTACTCTGTCCCTCACCCTGTCCACACTGTCCCTCACTCTACCTCTCTGTCTTTAATCTATCCCTCACTCTGTCCTCATCCTGTCTTTACTCTTGTCCGTCACCCTGTCTCACTGGTCCACACACTTACCGGATCGTTGAATGTAATTCCAAGGTTTTCAACTCCAAAGTAAAGTAATTTTTTTTCTCCAAGAGACTGGTTCACAAAAGCTGAGATTTCCTGGACAAAAAATAGAAATGTTATATTATACACAGACACCAACAATCTCCACACTTTTCTATATTATACATAGGGCTTCTGTTTTTTGGTTGTTATTAATTTCATAATATGTACAGTAACTCTGGACTTGTGCGCCAGTACTTCTCTCCTGCACTGCCTTCCACAACGGAATCCTCATGGTCACGGCACATTCAACCAGGGTTTCATGTGTTTAAGAATTTTTTTTTTTACATTTCGCCACATTTTGCAAATTTTGTTTAGAATTCCGTGATTATGTAAATCCTCCCAATTGAACTGCAATATAGCTTTAAATCTCGTGAACAAAGAACACGCAGTACTTTTCAGAATGAATCAATGCTAGAATTCGGAAGGAGTGACATTGCATAACTGCACTTGGAAAGGTTTATTTTTTCCACTGGGAAAGTTCTTTTTTTTGTAGGTATATACAGTGACTCTCAAAAGTATTCTTAGACTTTTCCACATTTTATTGTGTTACAACATGGAATCAAAATGGATTTAAATTAGGACTTTTTGCCACTGATCAACACAAAAAAGTCCATAATGTCAAAGTGAAAAATAAAACCTACAAATTGTTCTAAATGAATTACAAATATAAAACAGAAAATAACTGATTGCATAAGTATTCACCCCTTTGCTACGACACACCTAAATAAGTTCTGGTGCAACCAATTGTCTTTAGAAGTTAAATAATTAGTTGAATGAAGTCCACCTGTGTGCAATTAAGGTGTTTCACATGATTTCAGGTTAAATACACCTGTCTCTGGGAGGTCCCACAGTTGGTTAGTACATTTCCTAACAAAAACTACATCATGAAGATGAAGGAACATTCAAAGCAAATCCGGAATAAGGTTCTTCAAAAGCACCAATCAGGGGTAGGATAAAAGAACATTTCCAAGGCACTGAATATCCCCCAGAGCACAGTAAAGTCCATTATTAAGAAATGGAGAGGATATGGCACAACTGTGAATCTGTCTAGAACAGGCCGTCCTCAAAAACTATCCGGGATAGAAGGGCACTAGTCAGGGCGGCCACCAAGAGGCCTGTGGCAACTCTAAAGGAGTTACAGTCTTCCACGGCTGAGCTAGGAGACACTGTGCATATGGCAACAATAGCCCGGGTGCTTCACAAAACTGGCCTTTATGAGAGAGTGGCAAAAAGAAAGCCATTGTTGACAAAAACTCACATCAAATCTCGGCTAGAGTTTGCTAGACGGAATGTGGGTGACTCACGTGGAAGAAGATTCTATGGTCTGATGAGATCAAAATAGAGCTTTTTGACCTCATCGTTAAGCGCTATGTTTGACACAAGCCCAACACCACACATCATCCTGAGAACACCATCCCTCCTGTTAAGCATGGTGGTGGCAGCTTCATGCTATGGAGATGCTTCTCTGCATCAGGGCCTGGAAAGCTTGTGAAGACAGAAGGCAAAATGGATGCAGCAAAGTACTGAGAAATCCTGGAGGAAAATCTACAAGAGAACTGGGACTTGGGAGAAGATTTATCCTACAACAGGACAATGACCCCAAACATACAGCCAAAGCCACACTGGAGTGGCTTAAAAACAAAAAGGTCAATGTCCTGGAGTGGCCCAGTCAAAGCCCGGACCTCAATGCAATTGAGAATATGTGGAAAGAGTTGAAAATTGCTGTTCACCAAAGGACCCCCTCCAACTTGACGGACCCTGAGCAATTTTACAAAGAAGAATGGGCAAAAATTGCAGTGTCCAGATGTGCAAAGCTGGTAGAGACTTATCCAAATAGACTCATGGCTGTAATTGCTGCCAAAGGTGCCTCTACCAAATATTGACTCAAGGGGTTGAATACTTATGCAATCAGTTATTTTCTGTTTTGTATCTGTAATTAATTTAGATCAATTTGTAAATTTTATTTTTCACTTTGACATTATGGACTTTGTGTTGATCAGTGGCATAAACTCCTAATTAAATCCATTTTGATTCCATGTTGTAACACAATAAAATGTGGAAAAGTCCAAGGGGTGAATACTTTTGAGAGCCACTGTATACAGTGCCTATAGAAAGTCTACACCCCCTTTCAAAATTGTCACCTTTTGTTGCCTTATAGACTGGAATTAAAATGCATTAAAATATTTTTTTTCCATTTATCTACACATTCTACCCCACAACTTACAAGTGAAAAAAAAAGAATTCTAGCAATTTGTAGAAAATTAAATCAAAATAAAAACTGAAATAGCTTGGTTGTATACGTTTCCACCCAACTTGTAATAGCAATCCTAAATTAGCTCAGATGTAACCAATCGCCATCAAAATCACACACAAAGTGGCTCACACCTGTGTTAAATTTTAGTGATTCACATGATTTCAGGGTAAATTCAGCAGTTCCTGTAAGTTCCTTCTGCTGGGTAGTGCATTTCAAAGCAAAGACTCAACCATGAGCACCCAAGGCACTTTCAAAAGAACTCTGGGACAGTTGTTGAAAGGCACAGATCAGGGGACGGGTATAAAAAAATATCAAAGGCCTTGAATATCCCTTGGAGCATGGTCAAGACTATTATTAAGAAGTGGAAGGTGTATGGCACCACCAAGAACCTGCCTAAATCAGGCCGTCCCTCCAAACTGGATGACCAAGCAAGGAAACTGATCAGAGAGGCTACCAAAAAGCCAATGGCAACTTTGCAAGAGCGACAGGCTTTTATGGCCAAGACTGGTCAAAGTGTGCATGTGACAACAACATCCCAAGGACTCCACAAATCTGGCCTGTATGGTAGGGTGGCAAGAAGCCATTACTCAAGAAAGCCCACCTTATATCCCGTTTGAAGTATGCAAAAAAAATCAGGGATTCTGTAGCCATGTGGCAAAAAGTTTTGTGGTCTGACGAAACAAAAACTGAACTTTTTGGCCTAAATTCAAAGCGTTATGTTTGGTGCAAACCCAACACAGCGCATCACCCAAAGAACACCATGGTGGTGGCAGCATCATGTTATGGAGATGTTTCTCGTTGGCAGGGACTGGAGCACTTTCGTATAGAAGGGAAAATGAATGGAGAAAAGTACAGAGAAGTTCTTGAGGAAAACCTGCTGCCCTCTGCAAGAAAGCGGAAACTGGAACGGAAGTTCACCTTTCAGCATGACAACGACCCAAAGCACACAGCCAAAGCTCACTGGAGTGGTTAAGGAACAAAAAGGTAAATGTCCTTGAGTGGCCCAGTCAGAGCCCCGACTTAAATCCAATTGAAAATTTGTGGCATGACTTGAAGAAGGAACTTGACAGAGCTTGAGCAGTTTTGTAAAGAAGAATGGTCAAATATTGCCAAATCCTGGTATGCAAAGCTGGTAGAGCCCTGTCCCAACAGACTTACAGCTGTAATTGCTGCCAAAGGTGCAGTGACACCAGCAATGATTAACAAAGCTCCCCTGAGTTTCAATCTGCATAGTTTAATGTATTATACAGCAGTGACTCCAGCAATGACTCAGACAGCTCTCGAGTTTCAATCTGCATAGTTTAATGTATTATACAGCAGTGACACCAGCAATGACTCACACAGCTCCCGAATTTCAATCTGCAGTTTAATGTATTATACAGAAGTGACACCAGCAATGATTCAGACAGCTCCTCTGAGTTTCAATCTCCATAGTTTAATATATTCCTCTCACCTTTCTTGCAGTGACAGCCTGTCTCGCATCACCCCCGGCAGTCTTGAGGTAGTACTGCAGGTTCTCCAGCATGGGCTCATCCGCAGGGTAGAAGAGCAGGAAGGTCGGGCTCAGTGTGAGAGTTATCGGAACAGTTAGGATGGTACCAGCCCACCCCCCCCCCCTGTCCCCTGTCCCCCTCCCCCTCCTACCCTTCCTGCCTGTTAAAACAGTACACTTTAATCAAATTGAACAAATCATAAAAGTTTACATTGAAAAATGATATTACTACTTTGGGGAAGGCCCTTTTAAAATCGTCAGATAGGAATTTCCTAAAGTATGACTTAGGTACGCTCACAGTGTCCAGGCCAACACAGGGGGATAAGAAACTTTCCTTAAAATTCACCGCAGTGTCACAGGTAAAGTATCATATTTCACAGAATGCATGCGGAAATGTTACAAATTGTGTACAGATTATTCTTTTAAACGGCAAATATACATATAAAAGCACTGATATAAAAATTAACATTTTAATTAAGTTACTCAAGCACTTTACAATAGCTTGTGAAATGGTATTGTAATTAACAGCCTGTAGGTAAAGTGTATCTGCAGGACAACTTTCAGTTCTAGAACGTCAGATGCATGTTCATAAGAACATAAGAAAGTTTACAAATGAGAGGAGGCCATTTGGCTCATCTTGCTCGTTTGGTTGTTAGTAGCTTATTGATCACAGAATCTCATCAAACAGCTTCTTGAAGGATCCCAGGGTGTCAGCTTCAACAACATTACTGGGGAGTTGATTCCAGACCCTCACGATTCTCTGTGTAAAAAAGTGCCTCCTATTTTCTGTTCTGAATGCCCCTTTGTCTAAACTCCATTTGTCCTGGTCCTTGTTTCTTTTTTCAGGTCGAAAAAGTCCCTCGGGTCGACATTGTCAATACCTTTTAGAATTTTGAATGCTTGAATTAGGTTGCCGCATAGTCTTTTTTGTTCAAGACTGAACAGATTCAATTCTTTTATCCTGTCTGCATATGACATGCCTTTTAAACCCAGAATAATACTGGTCGCTCTTCTTTGCACTCTTTCTAGAGCAGCAATATCTATTTGTAATGAGGTGACCAGAACTGAACACAATATTCAAGATGAGATCTTACTAATGCATTGTACAGTTTTAACATTACTTCCCTTGATTTAAATTCAACACTTTTCACAATGTATCCAAGCATCTTGTTAGCCTTTTTTATAGCTTCCCCACATTGTCTAGATGAAAACATTTCTGAGTCAACAAAAACTCCTAGGTCTTTTTCATAGATTCCTTCTCCAATTTCAGTATCTCCCATATGATATTTATAATGCACATTTTTATTTCCTGCGTGCAGTACCTTACACTTTTCTCTATTAAATTTCATTTGCCATGGGTCTGCCCAGTTCTGAATCTTGTCTAGATCATTTTGAATGGCCTTTGCTGCTGCAACAGTTTTTGCCACTCCTCCTATTTTTGTGTCCTCTGCAAATTTAACAACTTTGCTTACTATCCCAGAATCTAAATCATGAATGTAGATTAGGAAAGCAGAGGACCTAATACTGATCCCTGTGGTACTCCATTTTGAGGTTTCTCCTCTAATCAGTACTTTCTGTTTTCTACATGTTAACCACTCCCTACTCCCTCTGTGATCATGTGTTTCCTTGAATCCTTGATCATGTGTTCCTCCTTTGTAAAAAAGTTGTGAAAAGTAATCATTTAATATATTTGCTATTTTTTTTTTCTTCATCTATGATTTTGCCATTTGTATCTCTTAGACATTTAACCTCCTCTTTGAATGTTCTCTTGCTGTTGTAATATTGTAACATTTTGGAATTGGTTTTAGCCCCCTTAGCAATGTTCATTTCTATTTCTCTCTTGGCCTTTCTAACTTCCTTTTTGACTTGCGTTTGCAGTTCCGTGTACTCTTTCTGTGTACTTTGTTTTTGGTCCCTTTTAAAACGCTCTGTAAAGTGCCTTTTTTCACTGAATATTTTTTTTGAATTGATTTATTAAACCATTTTGGCAATTTAGTTTGAGATTTAAATTTGTCTCCTTAGGGATGTAATTGTTTTGTGCCTCTAGTACTACATTTTTGAAGAACAGCCTTTTTCTGTGGATGTTTTCTCTATTTTACTCCAATCTACTTCTGTTAGTCTCTGTTTCATACCTTCATAGTTTGCCTTTCTAAAATTGTAAACCTTAGCTTTAGTCATTACTTTTGGGGTTTTAAAAAGCACTTCAAATGAGAACATGTTGTGGTCTGAGTTTGCCAGTGGTTCTCTGACCTCTGTTTTAGTTATTCTATCTTCGTTATTTGAAAAGACTAAATCGAGGCATGCCTCCCCTCTAGTCGGTGCCTTGACAAATTGTGTTAGGAAGCAGTCATTTGTCATTTCAATTTCGTCCGTCGTGCTCCCCACTGGGTTTTCCCATTTTATATGGGGGAAGTTGAAATCCCCCATTAGTATGGCCTCTCCTTTGCTACATGCATTTCTAATGTCATTGTATAACAGATTATTTTGCTTGCTGTCTGAATCTGGCGGTCTATAGCATGCTCCTATTATTTTTGTGGCTGAGTGTCCCGCCCCTTTATGTTTATTAGTGTTTTATGTTGTATGTAGTGTGTTAACGTTTGTGTTTATGTATAAAATACACAGGATATAAATATGGCTTATGAGCACAAGTGTTATAAAGTGTAATTTGTATTTAGGCTCGAGGATTGCACAGCACTTCACGTGCAGGTAAAATGTAATAATATGTGAGCACGGGGAATTGCACTTTATTGCATTACATTAATTCAAGTGCAGTTGTACCGAGACTCCAATTGAATGATTGAGTCTTGGTACAGCTGAATAAAAGCAGCATGTTTTTACTCACTCAGGGTTGTGTGCTCGTGAGTGGAGAACAGGTGAGAGAGAAGGAGACATCTCAATAACAATTACTATTTCGTTCTGTAAGCTCCAGCACGGTACTTGTTCGTCCATGTCTGTTTTGTCTGTCTGTTTGTTTGTCCAACACACCCTTTATTTTCAGTGTTGTGTTTTGTTTAACTCTTTTGTTTGTATTATTATTTAATAAATAAACTGAGCGCCACAGCTCAGTTTTCACCCGCCAATACAAGCATGTTTTCGTTTCTGTTCTTGGTTCTGACAAAGGCATCCTTTCACATATGCCCTTTGAATTTTTGTCCATTATTTTGACCCATATTGATTCGGCTTTGTTTTCTTTGTCCAGATTTAACAACTGGGCTTCAAGACTGTTTCTTATGTATAGCGCTACCCCTCCACCTCGTCTGTCCTGCCTGTCTTTCCTATATAGTGTATACCCACAAATATTATATTTGTCCCCATCACTCTCAGACAACCAAGTTTCTGTAACACCTATCACATCATAGTTACAGTGGCTCCCAAAAGTATTCACCCCCTGGACTTTTCCACATTTTATGGTGTTAGAACATTAAATCCATTTTGATTCCATTAGGAGTTTTTGCCACTGATCAACAAAAAAAAGTCCATTATTCAAAGTGAAAAATAAAATCTACTAATTGTTCTAAATTAATTACAAATACAAAACAGAAAATAACTGTGGGACCTCCCAGAGACAGGTGTACTTAACCTGAAATCATGTGAAACACCTTAATTGCACACAGGTGGACTCCATTCAACTAATTATGTGACTTCTAAAGACAATTGGTTGCACCAGAGCTTATTTAGGTGTGTCATAGCAAAGGGGGTGAATACCTATGCAATCAATTATTTTCTGCTTTATATTTGTAATTAATTTAGAACAATTTGTAGATTTTATTTCCACTTTGACATTATGGACTTTTTTTGTGTTGATCAGTGGCAAAAACTCCTAATTAAATCCATTTTGATTCCATGTTGTAACACAATAAAATGCGGAAAAAGTCCAAGGGGGTGAATACTTTTGAGAGCCACTGTACCTGTTAGTGCAGTAGCTTCAAGTTCTAACATTTTGTTTCTGATACGTCTAGCATTTAGATAAATACATTTAATGGTTGTCTTACCTGAGTTGTTGACCTTGTTTTGATGCGGTCTCCCTTCTGTTTTTTTGTTGATTTCTCCCCCCTTCCTTTCTAGTTTAAATGCTTCTGTACCTGCTCGACGATCTTTTCTCCAAGTAAATTGGTTACTTTTTTAAGTGCAGTCCGTCCTGCCTAGATAGTCCTTGTTGTAGAATGTGGTCCAACGATCAAGACAGGTGAAGCCTGTGTTGTAGTAAGGGGGTCCAAACTGTTACCACTGTTACTAGGGTCCTGGATGTTGTTCCTTTCATTCTGTTGATGTTGATTTTGCTCATGAAAATTTTCAAATGGTGCAAGTTTGTTGGCTGCTTTGATTTCTGGTGGTTGTGTTTGACAAAGTTTCTTTTTTTCCTTGCTTCTACCTACCTGAACCCAGCTGTTTTTACCATCTTCTATCTCCCTGGTGGCTTTCAGTCAGTTAGGAGTGGTGCAGACTTCCATGAATTGTAGGTGTGCCAGTTCCTCAAGATCCTGTTGTTGTCTCAATTCTTCCAGCTCCATTTCTAGCACACTTACTAGTTGAAGCAAGTCCTGGATCGTGTGGCACTTTACACACACTTGGTTTAGCTCTGCTGGGTTTTCTCAGACTTCCCACATCATGCAGGTGTCACAGATTACTGGCTTGAAGACCATGTTAATTTTTTTTTTTTTTTTTTTTTTTTGAAAGTTTAGTTTAGCTTTAGCTGTCAATCTGCTTTCAAACTACTTCTAACTGCTCTGTACTTTTCCACGCTGATGCTTCCACTCACTGTTGCTGGGAAGACTGCCTCTTTTATAGCTGTGTTGTGCTGTTGGCTCCTCCCCTCCTGTGTCTCAGAACGGTGCTGAATTTGAATCAGCTGTGCCGAGTTTCAGCTTGTTTGTTATCAGAGAAACATACGCAGCTGTTAGACTTTGAGCTGTAGTGTTTTCCCAGTTTCCTGTGTTTTCTAATTAAAGATGTAATTTCTCCTTACTGCTTCTAACTGCTCTGTACTTTTCCATGCCTGCACTTCTCCCACGCTGTCACTTCCACTCGCTGTCGCTGGGAAGAACGTCACCATTTAGGTCTTGCAAAAAAAATACAATGTGTAACCCATACTGATCTTGTGCATCAGTGGACTCGCCAGTGTGACCACTGACAAGCAACTAGACTGGTTTATCAATTCCATAATCTCCTGCTTGTGGTACTCGGCAACTTTAGGTAAGTATTCACGTCTCAGCTGGGCTGATGAAGGGATCGCTCCAGCGTTTACTACACTGTCTGAAGAATTTCCGTAACCTTTGATTGTCCAATTTTTCAAAAGGATATTTGCACAAACAAACGCCTCTGTCAGGTCAAAATTTAATAAGTGGACTTTTGGAATATGGAAGTCACCGTTTTTTATTTCTTTGCAAGTAAAATAGTCGCAGTACTACTGCTCTGGATTTCCGCCTTTCTCTTTCAGTGAATACTTCAATCCAAATCAAATGCCTGAAATCATACGATTTTTGGTAGTGATCTACAGTAACGTTGCAGGACATAGAGAAGAGCTTACCTCCATCACTAGGTAAAACTTCTACTGGATACTGCTTTACGTGATACGCTGCAGACAAATTTTTAGCCTTTTTAGAGACATCCATTTTCTTGTTTACAGTGTGTAGTATTTTAATTTCCCACTTAGACTACATATAACATGACAATCACTGAAATACAAACAATTACGAAATAATTTTTATTTCTTAAGAATATTATAAAAATCGCGGTATTGGGCTAATTTCACAATTTCTGCCCAGCCTGTGAAATTGCAATTTTCACATGGCCTTAGTTATGGATGACACACACTCACTCTGGCCACTCACACTCACACACCCTTGTAATAGGTGAAGTGCAGGTGCTCAAATATGGAGGGCAGGAAATCCTCAACTGCGAAAATATGTCCGGGGCGAGTCGCCACCTGAGAGACACAGGACTGACGGCAGGAGAGCACCTGTAAAAAATGGTCTGGAGAAGAGAGGGGAGAGAGAGGAGAAGACACAGTGAAAAATACAAAAACATAAGGGAAATTTCATCCCCAAATTCAGCAATTTAGTCCCAGAATTCCATAAAATGCATGATACCCAGAAGTGCCCGCCCCTTTTATTATTTAATATATTATTATTATTAGGCTTCCAAGCTAAAGGCTGGGAAGTCTATTGTTATTGTTATTTTTTTTATATTTTTATTATTTTTTTCTTCCCAAAACTTTAAACTGCTGCTGCTGCTTTGAAGCTGTGTGACTGATCAGATTCTGACTTGGCAGCTAACAAGCTGGATACTTTGGCTGTCTGATGCTGAAAAATTTTTGCTGTGTGTCCTTGCAATTGGCGCCGTGACACATTTTTCGATAAAACCTTTTTAAATCTTCTTCTTGGGAACCAGTGAAGCAATTGATCTGAATATATCATCAGCATCCAAACCCACATTAAGTTTGCGAAGCTGAAGTTTCTGCGATAAATTGTAATGTCAAAATGGCTGCCACAAATCTTATCGAAACCCGCCCTTAACAGCAAACTGCTGCTATTGAACACCAACAAACTCCAAACATGGTAGTTATTGTCCCAGTAACAATGGAATACAAACATGTCAAAATGGTTATGTTTTATAAAACAAGATAGCCGCCAGATGTATGTTTACGTCTGAAATTTAAAACAGCCTCAGTTGACAAACTGTTTACTTGACTAACTCGAATCTTCACAAACATCATCCTTGATACTGTAGCAATACCACTGACTTAAGAAACTTGCATTAAACAAGATGGCTCCCTGATGCATTTTTTAAAAAAAAAAAACTTTCAAAATCTTCTGTTGAACAGTTGAAGTTGCCGATTTTAAACTTGGCACATTGAGAACTAAACACGCTTAGACAGGTACTGATACTGGGGTTTGGGAGCCGTAAAACTGCCTGGCAGTTCTAGTTATTATTACTATCATTGTTATTATTACTACTATTTGTATTATGTTTGTGTGTGGGCGGACAAAAGCTGTCCGACAGTATTATTTATTTGAGACCGGTCTTGTACAATAAGGTTGGCATGGATGGGGTTGAATCCCCCATCCTAAGTAGCTCATGGGAATGTGGCTGGAGACTTAATAAGGTAATTATTTAATGGGTAATTAAGGCTCCAGACACAATATAAAAGACCCACTCCGGGCTCAGAGTGGAGAGGAGTGAGGAGAGATAAGAATGCTACCAGCCAGTGAACAAGGTACTCGTTTTTATAAAATAATTATAGTTTTGTGTTTGTTTTACTTTGGTGTGTGCCCTTTTGTTTCTTATGTGTTTTTGTTAAAACTGTTTATTTTTTTTTTATTTAATAAATATACTGCTCCAGCAGTTTCAGCCAGGTATCATCTGTGTTTGTGCTGCTTCCTGAACCCGACCACCACTCTAGCCATCAATGACACAGCCATACTGGCTGGTCAATATGTGGCGATCTGTCATAGCCTGAGGGGACAAACAGTGAACATGTCATACTAGAGAGGGAGAAGGAAAACAGAAAGTGAGGGAGGGTGGGATTCTGTTTAATACACAGGGAGGGAGGGAGTTATTCACTATAGAGGAAGGAGAAGAGATGCCAACATTTGAAAATGGAAATCCCAGCACCTAGCGAGTGAAGCATCAAGAAAACCCTAGCATACCATAGCATACCCTAAACATGCTCCCCTTCACGCACTTTTAAGGAGAAAAATCAATCAATATTCAACAAGAATAATGCTTAGACAGAAATGTAATTCAGAGCAAATTATTTAACTGATAAACAGGAACAGCCAAACTCAGCTAACAAGATGAGGCTGCTGAAGACAGTTTACTGTCAAAAATCATACACCATGTCAAGACTGAGCACAGCAACAAGACACAAGGTAGTTATACTGCATCAGCAAGGTCTCTCCCAGGCACAAATTTCAAGGCAGACAGGGGTTTCCAAATGTGCCGTCCAAGCTCTTTTGAAGAAGCACAAAGAAACGGGCAACATTGAGGACCGTAGACGCAGTGGTCGGCCAAGGAAACTTACTGCAGCAGATGAAAGACAAATCATGCTTACTTCCCTTTGCAATCGGAAGATCCTGGAAGTGATGGTATGGCCCCCACAGAGCCCTGATCTCAACATCATTGAGTCTGTCTGGGATTACATGAAGAGAGAGAAGCAACTGAGGCTGCCTAAATCCACAGAAGAACTGTGGTTAGTTCTTAAAGATGTTTGGGCCAACCTACCTGCCGATTTCCTTCCTTGGTTCCTTGCAAATGTATGTAGAAGAATTGATGTGGTTTTGAAGGTAAAGGGTCACACCAAATATTGATTTGATGTAGATTTTTCTTGTGTTCACTCAACTTTGCATTTTGTTAATTGATAAATGTAATCTATTAACATGTCTATTTTTGAAAGCATTCTTACAGCTTTTTTTCACACCTGTACTGTGTGTGTGTGTGTGTGTGTGTGTGTGTGTGTGTGTGTGTGTGTGTGTGTGTGTATATATATATATATATATATATATATATATATATATATATATATATATATATAAAATCACAAAACTGTACCTAATACTGTAACCTAATACTGTAATTGTCTTGGCAATTCTCAATCTAGAAACTAAACAGAAAAGGCATTCAATTTTAGCCAAAAAAAAAAAAAAAATAATGCTTTTTACCACTACAGATTATTATGCTAAGGATACTAAAATGTAAACTAAAGAACACAATTCAGTCAGTGATATCAGGTCAGTGTTATGGCTTATTCATATATGTAACTTAGTGTAAGTGGCACTCTTGCACTTCATCAGTACAGACTTATTGTAAACAGCTTCATAGCATTTCTTTTCCACAGACAAGAGCTTCAGCTTCTGTACACAAATAGCTTCTAGCATTTTCCTGGATAAATTTGGGCAGAACTCTGTGTGAACTTTACGCACAATGCTAAATATTCGCTCTGTGTCTGCATTACTGTGGGGTACTATCAATCTGGTTAGCATCACCATGGCCAACAATCCTGGTACAATCCCTATCTTGTACCAAGAATCATCTGCCCTGTCTGACCGAAGAATATATTTGGGAATGTTCTCTACTTGGTATGCAACGAACAAATTTTCCAAATGATCCAGCCTATCAACTGAGAACAAATAAATCTTCTGACAAAATACATCACAGATTCAAATTTGACATTTGCCTTCTGACTGATGTCAGCCACTTCTGCATATTTTAAGAGCTCCTCATGCACTGGCAATTTGCTGGCAATATAAGAACTGGCCTCCGCATAATACTCTCTGACAGTTATAGTAAAAAAAAAAAAAATTCTCATCTTACGAGCGCTTCTCTCTCTCTCTCTCTCTCTGGTGGAGGACTGTGGGATCGCTGGAGCCTGTGAGGAGTTTGAGGAAGAGTAGGGTAGGAGTATTGTGTGGTTTGTTTTGCTTTAATATAACGTTTGGTTATTTAATTTAATTTGTGGGTTTGTTTAATTGTTTGCGTGGGCGCGTGCGAGTATGTGTGTGTGTGTGTTTGTTGCTGGGGTTTGTGCTGACGGCTGGTCAGCCGATCCCCGGCGATGAGCTCTCTTCCCAGGGAATGAGAAGTTTGACCCACCGGCACGGCTGTCACTGTGTCCCTGACAGTGCGGTGTTGGCGGACGACTGCTTGAATGCAGTATGCAAGGTAGTTGAGGGGGACAGGATCGTGCAAGCACCCCGGATGAATAAAGGGCTTAAAATATTTTTTAAAGATCTGCAGGATGTGGATAAATTTGTGCAGGAAGGTTTTGTAGTGCAAGGGAGTTTAGTGCACGTATCACCCCTTGCAACACCCTTTGTAAAAGTTATTTTATCGAATGTCCCCCCGTTTTTAAAGAATGAATTGCTTGTGAGGGAGCTGAGTAGGTATGGGAAAATCAGTTCCCCAATAAAATCTATTCCCCTGGGGTGTAAAAATCCTCAGTTAAATCACGTCATGTCTTTTAGGAGACAAGTGTATATTTTATTAAATAACCCAGGTATTGAAATAAACGTTGCCTGGACTTTCACAGTAGAAGGAAGCAGCTGTGCAGTGTTTGCAAGCACTGACTCCATGTGCTGCTTCAAGTGTGGAGTCCAGAGGCATCAGAGGAAAAACTGCCTGATGAGAGAAGCTGAAACAGGGCAGGAGAAACAGGGTGAGGCTGACAGGGGTCAGGTAGCACAGGAGGAAGAGCTGCAGAAGGATGGGGAGAACAATGAGCCTGAAGCTCAGGCAACTGAGGAATGTGTTGTTGAGGAAAACTGTGATGAGAATGAGTTTACTGTGGCAAATAGAGGAAAAAGGAAAACAAAGAGAAAAATGAAAAAAGAGAGGCTAAAAAAAGGGGCATAGAGCTGGAACGAAGCTCTGAGACGGACTCTCCTGATCACAGGCTGTCTCTGCCTGCCCGCCCTGAAGGAGTGAGTGGTGCTGAGATTAAGGCTGCTGGGGAACCAGAGTCTGGGTGTGGGGGCTACAGCGCAGCGGGGGAGAAATGTCCCGCTGCCGAAGCTCCCAACTCGGACTGGGGGGGGGGGGGGGGGGGAGACTGCGGCTCTGGGTCTCAGCCTGAAGCGGCGGTCCCCCTCTTCTCAGAGGGGGTGGAGCTCAGTGCATTCTCAGCCCGGCGCTGCTGTGATACCTTCTTCCCCAGACTTGCAAGAAAATGCTGCTGACGAGCTGGGTGCAGCAGTGAAAAAATAAAAAGTCAAAACAGATGTGAAAGTGAGGAGGAGGAGGAGATGAATGAGGAAGACTGAGGAAAGGTCTCTGACTCCTCAGTTCTTTCCGAGATCCCTGACAGCCAGACCCTGAAAGAAAAATTATATACTGTAGAAGAGATACAGTTTTTTAAACATGACCAAAGGAAAACGTAATGTTGATATAAAGCAATTCTTTCCCAATCTTAAACTGTTTCTGTACTCTGCTAATGTGGCTTTAGAAAAGCCACTTTAAAAGAAATTGATCAACCAATTCGTAAATTGTGCTCTACAATGAAGTTTGTAAAAAGAGTCTCCGCTTTAATTACGACATTTTCGCCATCTGTTTTTAAAAAAAATGTCCAATTATCTATTTTCCTGCGCTCCCCGTGTTTCGAGGTTCTGACGTGTTCATCAAGATCATTTACTCCTCTATGCTTGACACTTAAATCGCACTGCAGTACTCACAGTAAGCATGATGTTCTGATATCTTACTTTTTTTTATGAATGTATACTTCTTCGTATAATCTTCTTTGACCCGTTGTGCATTCAGCAGAGGTCTTTGTGTTGCCATTTCCTTTATTAAAATATTGAAAGTTACCACCGCTATTATTTTACTGTTTGCTTGCTGCCGAGGTGCTTTTTTTTTTTTTTTTTTAAATATATCTTGGCCATCCAATCACCGATCTTGTTTTGTTTTTTTTCATTGTGTCAAAGCCTTGACCATGGTGCATGTCCCATTGTAATTGGTCTCGGGTACTATATGTTTTGTTTTGTTTTTTAAACCACAAACCAAATCACAGCGCATGAATCAGATACGAACACACCCCAAAATACAAAAATGGGAACACGGAAACTCACACCATCATTAACATAGAAGCACAAAAACAAAAAACTAAAACTAAACAGAAGCACCTGTCTTCTTGTTTTTTTTTTTTTTTTTTTTAACTTGGCCCGTATCACCATTGCTGAGCCTCAAGCCCTAGCTGTTACAGCCAAACCGTAGCAGTTGTCAACTCTGAAGGAGGTACACTGTTTGGTATTAAAATATATGTTTTCTGTGTCTTTATATATTTTAGTTGTTTATGCCAACACAATTGTTTTTTATTGTCATGCCAATAAAACCAATTTGAATTGAAATTGAGTGGACAGAGAGTGGGGGAGAGAGAGGGGAGAGGAAGGGGAGAGAGAGAAGAAACAGATGAGAGGGAGAGGGGCGAGAGAAGGGCAAGAAGAGGGGAGAGGTCTTGTTTACTTGATCCAAATAATCTCGTCCTGTCAATAAAGCTTATTTAAATAAGCTAGATAGAGAAGGCCATGAAACTGCACCCAGTGTGCATATTCTTTACAGAGAGACTGGGCTCCAGGACAGAGTGGCTATCAGTTTCCTGGTACCTGCAGTGCTCTGGTAGAGGTCTCTCTTGTCGGTTAGGTGACTGTCATCTCCATGGTAATGATACGGCCCCTCACACAGTGCTCTACACTCGTTTATTGCAGCCAGCGTCTTGCTCACACACTCCTCCCAGCCCTCTGCCGCAGCCAGGAAATCACCTTGTCCTTCTGAAAACCGAGCAGCATCAAACTGGAGCTGGAGAGAGAGAGGTGCAGACAGAGAGAGAGAGAGGAGAGGGGGAGAGAGAGGAGAGAGGGGGAGACTTTTAAATCCTTTAATAATCATTCCAATTAAAATCGAATACAATACTACACAGTAAAAACACAACAAAACCAAAAGACATTTTCCCTCCGGGGATTAGCTGAAGCCTCCCCAGCGTATCAGTATTAAACTCTCTGAAAAAAAATCATATTTTCTTTAAAAACAGCATTTAACAAATACAAAAAGATAATAAATATCTATCAAAAACACACTAATAAAGCAGACAAGTACAAAATAAAAAATATATAAAAATGAACATTAAATACAAGAAGGCCTCCCTCCTCGCTCACCAAGCAGAAAGCCTCTCCCACACACCTTTTCTCCTGGAAGCCCTGCAGGTCATTGACATTTAAAATAGGTGAAATCCACCTTGAGCCTGCAGACCACCAGCACTCTAAAAGCCTGACCACTTCCGTCAGCCCTGCACCTGTCAGCATGTTCTTCTGGGACTTTAAAATGGCTAATTTAGCTTATCCTAAGAGGAAATTAATGAGCACACAGATGTTCCTGTGACTGAGGACACTGCGTTGAGAGGAGCAGGTTAAAAAATAATGGTTCCTCTAACAGAATCTGACCTGTCACAGCCGTCTCCTCTCTTTCCACTTTCACTGCCTCCCATACCTTTAAAAATAAAATGATGGCAGGTCAGAACCGTCCAGAGTGCGGTGGTTACTTAAAAACAAGTGATGACCAAATCCCAGCCCCCCAGCTTCACTCAGGAAGAAGCAGGCTAACATCTTCCAGTCCCCAGCGTACAGGAGCCTCTGTATGGACAGCAATCTAAAGGTTGCCACCCTGCCGGTGATGCTGTGAGCTCCTGCCCTCCCTCATCACGGGGGAGGTACAGTACAGCAGGCTTCAGCCAGTGCTTTCCTTCCCAGAAAAACTCCATGAGCATTCTCTGGCTATTAACCCTTTATGGTCCTATGTCAGACCAGATCCGACATTAAAATGTTCACTTTCCAGTCCGATATCATCAAAAAGGCGTAAAGCACAGGTCTCTAGTTGTTTTTTCTCTGGAAAAAGCCGAGAAAACCTTTCAATGGCCGAGTGAGACCGACAGGAGCCAAATGAAGCCGAAAAAAAGGGTGTATCTGATCGCCCCATCCACCACAGAGTTAACATGGAGACAAACAAAGGAGATAGCTGCTTCCGCATCCAGTGCTCAAAGAATATCACAGACATTTGCAGAGCTTTTTGAGATGTACAGTAATAAAATAATGACTTGGATCACATTACTGAGGAATTTGGTAATAAATCGAGTGATTTATCAGTATGCATGCATATAAAGACAGCAACAGGATCTTGAGTAGCTGGCACACCCACAATTCATGGAAGTCTGTACCACCCCTAACAGACTGAAAGCCACCAGGGAGATAGAAGGACAGAACAGCTGGGTTCAGGTAGGCAGAAACAGGGAAAAAAGAAACTTCGTCAAACACAAGCACCAGAAATCAAAACATCCAACAAATCTGAGCCACTTCAAAATTTTGATAAGCAAAAACAACATCAAGAGAACAAAAGGAACAACATCCAGGACCCTATTAACAGTGGTGGCCAGACAGCAAAAAGAAGGGAGGTCATGATTGTTGAGGACTCCATAGTAAGAAACACAGCAAGTTCAGTTCGCAGTTTGGACCCCCTTACTACAACAGTGTGCTGCCTTCCAGGAGCCTCTGTCACGCACATCACCTAGGAGTTTTTGTTGACTCAGAAATGTCTTCATCTAGACAATGTGGGGAATCTATAAAAAAGGCCAACAAGATGCTCAGATATATTGTGAAAAGTGTTGAATTTAAATCAAGGGAAGTAATGTTAAAACCGTACAATGCATTAGTAAGACCTCATCTTGAATATTGTGTTCAGTTCTGGTCACCTCGCTACAAAAAGGATTTAATGATCTAGAAAGAGTGCAAAGAAGAGTAACCAGAATTATTCCAGGTTTAAAAGGCATGTCATATGCAGACAGGCTAAAAGAACTGAATCTATTCAGTCTTGAACAAAGAAGACTATGCGACGATTTCAAGCATTCAAAATTCTAAAAGGTATTGACAATGTCAACCCAAGGGAATTTTCGACCTGAAAAAAGAAACAAGGACCAGGGGTCACACATGGAGATTAGACAAAGGGAACAGGAAACAGGAGGCACTTTTTTACACAGAGAATTGCGAGAGTTGGAACCAACTCCCCAGGAATTTGTTGAAGCTGACACCCTGGGATCCTTCAAGAAGCTGCTTGATGAGATTCTGGGATCAATAAGCTATTAACAACCAAACGAACAAGATGGGCCGAATGGCCTCCTCTCGTTTGTAAACTTTCTTATGTTCTTATGTGAAACATACAGCGAACAGGGGTTGGGGCTTGGTTGAAGATGCAGTACTGATGTCATTTTCCCATGCAATGCCTTTTAAACCTGTTTTACTCTGAAAAAAATATTTTAAATAGCGTGTGTAAAATAAACAGCATGTGTGAAAATAAACTGGACCTGACACGCTTGAAAGGCGCTGAATAAATGGACTGCAAAGGTTAATAATCATTTCTCAGGGAGGGTCCAGACACACCAACCTGTGCCACAACATGGAGCTAACCAGGTTGCTGATGAACAGTACTCTCCCTCTGAAGGACAACTGGACCAACAGTCCCTGCCACTGCTCTAGTCTCCTTTTGACTTTGTCCACCAGGCCCTCCCAGTTCTGCTCCATTTATCCATCTGTGATAAGGAAGACCCCCAGCACATTCATCCCCAACCTGTTCCACCTCAGAGCCTGGAGGGCAACTCTCCTGACAACTCCCTAACAGGAAACTGTCAAGCTTGACCTGGTTGATCTTTGCTGATAACGATCTCTGGAATATTCCAAGGCTTTGCTGTAATAGATCACAGTCCCTCCCTGAAACATAGTGGAGTCTGATCACAGTCCCTCCCTGAAACACAGTGGAGTCTGATCACAGTTCCTTTACAATAAAATGAAGGGAGACACATATATGGCTGAAAATAAACAGAGATATCTACCTGTGTGCAGCCTACACCCTCTCCCCCCTGCTGACTCCCTATATTACAATGAGGAATGTTTTAAAATCTTCAGAGATATGCTATTACCAGGCCCAGCAGAATGAGCAGCTGTGTGGGGATTTTAATGCCAGGACAGTGATACAGCCTGACTCTATTAACACACAGGGGAAGAGTCATATATTCAGAGAGGCCCCCCTGTACCAGACGATTAGTCAAGGCCTAGGTCTGTACATCGTTAATGGGTTACTTACAGCTGAGCTCTTGGTAACAGTGTGGTAGACTATGCCATTACTGACCTTGACCCCCACTATAAGCCCACAAAACCCCTGTTAGACCACACCCATATCACTGTGTTATAGAACAAAACAGCAGCCCAACAGCACACAAATACAGCCCTGCAAGCAGCACAAGCTTCACCCTCCTACAGATGAGATCCAAACACCACACAGGAATACAAGAACACAATTGACACTGAGGAAAAAAAACACCTAACAAACACTTTCAAAACAAACAATTTCAACCTGATGGAAAAGGAGTAAATCTGGCTGAAGGGTTAAATTCTTACTATTCCTAATATTCTTAAACTCTCTCATGTCATTCTCAAAAACTTTCTCCATAGAACTTTGCTGTTGGCATAGTAACGGCCTTCAGTGAATTTTCCTCCTTCCTTCTGGAATGTCTGGGTCTCTTACAGGTGGTGTCTCTCCCACTAGTACCAGGAAAGATAAGGTGGTCCTCCTTTCCTGGTCCAATGAAGCTTATAACATAAATATGTTACATACAGTGGCTTTCAAAAGTATTCACCCCCTTGGACTTTTTCCGCATTTTATTGTGTTACAACATGGAATCAAAATGGATTTAATTAGGAGTTTTTGCCACTAATCAACACAAAAAAGTCCATAATGTCAAAGTGAAAAATGAAATCTATAAATTTTTCTAAATGAATTACAAATATAAAACAAAAAATAAAAGATTGTACACCTAAATAAGCTCTGGTGCAACCAGTTGTCTTTAGAAGTCACATAATTAGTTGAATGGAGTCCACCTGTGTGCAATTAAGGTGTTTCATATGATTTCAGGTTAAATACACCTGTCTCTGGGAGGTCCCACAGTTGGTTAGTACATTTCCTAACAAAAACTACATCATGAAGACGAAGGAACATTCAAAGCAAATCCGGAATAAGGTTCTTCAAAAACATCAATCAGGGGTAGGATATAAGAACATTTCCAAGGCATTGACTATCCCCCGGAGCACAGTAAAGTCCATTATTAAGAAATGGAGAGAATATGGCACAATTGTGAATCTGTCTACAACAGGCCGTCCTCAAAAACTGAGTATCCGGGTGAGAAGGGCACTAGTCAGGGAGGCCAACAGGAGGCCTATGGCAACTCTAAAGGAGTTACAGTCTTCCACAGCTGAGCTGGGAGACACTGTGCATATGGCAACAACATAAGAACATAAGAAAGTTTACAAACGAAAGGAGGCCATTCGGCCCATCTTGCTCGTTTGGTTGTTAGTAGCTTATTGATCCCACAACCTCATCAAGCAGCTTCTTGAAGGATCCCAGGGTGTCAGCTTCAACAACATTACTGGGGAGTTGATTCCAGACCCTCACAATTCTCTATGTAAAAAAGTGCCTCCTATTTTCTGTTCTGAATGCCCCTTTGTCTAATCTCCATTTGTGACCCCTGATCCTTGTTTCTTTTCTCAGGCTGAAAAAGTCCCTTGGGTCGACACTGTCAATACCTTTTAGGATTTTGAATGCTTGAATTAGGTCGCCATGTAGTCTTCTTTGTTCAAGACTGAACAGATTCAATTCTTTTATCCTGTCTGCATATGACATGCCTTTTAAGCCCGGAATAATTCTGGTCACTCTTCTTTGCACTCTTTCTAGAGCAGCAATATCTTTTTTATAGCGAGGTGACCAGAACTGCACACAATATTCAAGATGAGGTCTTACTAGTGCATTGTACAGTTTTAACATTACTTCCCTTGATTTAAATTCAACACTTTTCACAATGTATCCGAGCATCTTGTTAGCCTTTTTTATAACTTCCCCACATCGTCTAGATGAAGACATTTCTGACTCAACAAAAACTCCTAGGTCTTTTTCATAGATTCCTTCTCCAATTTCAGTATCTTCCATATGATATTTATAATGTACATTTTTATTTCCTGCGTGCAGTACCTTACACTTTTCTCTTAAATGTCATTTGCCATGTGTCTGCCCAGTTCTGAATCTTGTCTAGATCATTTTGAATGACCTTTGCTGCTACAACAGTGTTTGCCACTCCTCCTACTTTTGTGTCGTCTGCAAATTTAACAAGTTTGCTTACTATACCAGAATCTAAATCATTAATGTAGATTAGGAATAGCAGAGGACCTAATACTGATCCCTGTGGTACACCACTGGTTACCACACTCCATTCTGAGGTTTCTCCTCTAATCAGTACTTTCTGTTTTCTACATGTTAACCACTCCCTAATCCATGTACATGTGTTTCCTTGAATCCCAACTGCGTTCAGTTTGAGAATTAATCTTTTGTGCGGGACTTTGTCAAAAGCTTTCTGGAAATCTAAATAAACCATGTCATATGCTTTGCAATTATCCATTATCAATGTTGCATCCTCAAAAAAATCAAGCAAGTTAGTTAGACACAATCTCCCTTTCCTAAAACCATGTTGACTGTCTCCCAGGACCCTGTTACCATATAGGTAATTTTCCATTTTGGATCTTATTATAGTTTCCATAAGTTTGCATATAATAGAAGTCAGGCTTACTGGTCTGTAGTTACCTGGTTCAGTTTTGTTTCCCTTTTTGTAGATCGGTATTACGTTTGCAATTTTCCAGTCTGTCGGTACCACCCCTGTGTCAAGAGACTGCTGCATGATCTTGGTTAGCGGTTTGTAAATAACTTCTTTCATTTCTTTGAGTACTACTGGGAGGATCTCATTCGGCCCAGGGGATTTGTTTATTTTAAGAGCTCCTAGTCCCTTTAACACTTTTGCCTCAGTTATGCTAAAGTTATTTAAAACTGGATAGGAACTGGATGACATGTGGGGCATGTTGTCAGTATCTTCCTTTGTAAAAACTTGTGAAAAGTAATCATTTACTATATTTGCTACGATTTTTCTACATCTACGATTTTGCCATTTGTATCTCTTAAACATTTAACCTCCTCTTTGAATGTTCTCTTGCTGTTGTAATATTGGAAAAACATTTTAGAATTGGTTTTAGCTCCCTTAGCAATGTTCATTTCTATTTCTCTCTTGGCCTTTCTAACTTCCTTTTTTGACTTGCGTTTGCAGTTCGGTGTACTCTTTCTGCATACTTTCTTTTTGGTCCTTTTTTAATGCTCTGTAAAGTGCCTTTTTTGGCTGAATATTTTTTTTAATTAATCTATTAAACCATTTTGGCAATTTAGTTTTACACTTAGATTTGTCTACTTTTGCGCCTCTAGTACTACTATAGCCCAGGTGCTTCACAAAACTGGCCTTTATGGGAGAGTGGCAAAAAGAAAGCCATTGTAGAACAAAACTCACATCAAATCTCAGCTAGTTAGCCAGAAGGCATGTGGGAGACTCTGAGACCAAGTGGAAGAAGATTCTATGGCCTGATGAGCCTCAAAGCTAAGCGCTATGTTTGTCGTAAGCCTAACACCGCACATCATCCTGAGAACACCATCCCTACTGTTAAGCATGGTGGTGGCAGAATCATGCTATGGGGATGCTTCTCTGTGTCAGGGCCTGGAAAGCTTAGAGGTCAAAATGGATGCAGCAAAGTACTGAGAAATCCTGGAGGAAAACCTGCTGAAGTTTGCAAGAGACCTGGGACTTGGGAGAAGATTCATCTTCCAGCAGGGCAATGACCCCAAAAATACAGCCAAAGCCACACTGGAGTGGCTGAAAAAGGTCAATGTCCTGGAGTGGCCCAGTCAAAGCTCGGACCTCAATCAAATTGAGAATATGTGGTAAGAGTTGAAAATTGCTGTTCACCTAAGGTCCCCATCCAACCTGATGGAGCTTGAGCAATTTTGCAAATAAAAATGGGCAAAAATTGCAGTGTCCAGATGTGCAAAGCTGGCAGAGACTTATCCAAATAGATTCATGGCTGTAATTGCTGCCAAAGGTGCCTCTGCCAAATATTGACTCAAGGGGGTGAATACTTAAACAATCAATTATTTTCTGTTTTGTATTTGTAATTAATTTAGAACAATTTGTAGATTTTATCTTTCACTTTGACATTATGGACTTTTTCTGTGTTGATCAGTGGCAAAAACACCTAATTAAATCCAATACAATAAAATGTAGAAAAGTCCATGGGGGGTGAATACTTTTGAGAGCCACTGTATACTCTTGTTTTCCAAGGTACAAGGACACAGATGGCATAGGGAATTTGGGAGGATGATTTAAGGCTGGCTCCTTAGTAGATGGAATAATACCAGACCTGAACAACTTGGACCTTTGTCTATCACCTGTTAGTGTCTTGCTGTTTTGCCCCTGGGAGGAGCACCATTGTAACTTGTAGTTTATTGTTTGTGTGCTCATCTTGTTTTGCTTCTAGAACCTATCCAGGGGCTCAGGAACTCCCACCCCATCGCTTCATTCCTCCTATGGGGCCTAGTATAAATGCTTATGTCTGCCGTTTTTACTTATGTCTATTAAGCCTAGCAAGCAGACATAGACTCCATACTGCAGTGTGCAATAAAGAAAGACCTATCTGCTTGAATAAACCCAAAGACGATCTCCGAGTTTTATTCCTTCACTGGCAGTAAAGGACCTAAATAAAACATTTGAAAAAATAGCTACATAAACAAATATAAAAAAGTCAACTTGAAAACCAACCAAAACCAAAAACCCAGAGAAAACTGGTTTGATGATGAATGTAAAACTGTGAGGAAAAAGTTAGGACAGTAATCAAACCAGAAACTTTATCAATCCAGACTTACACCTCAGGTACTGTGAAACATTAAAATACTACACACACACCCAAAAAAAGAAAAAGCAACAACACAGAAATCGAGGAATCTATCAACCAAGACCACTGGGAAACATGGATTAATATAAACTCAACCAGAGAAAGATCCAACAACAGAACAGAATTGTATTTAAGTAAAACTAAAAAGATTAGAATCATGTATTAAAAGACAACCAGACTCCCCTAGACAACCCAATCAATCCGCAGGATTTAAAGGAGAGAACCCCTAGACACCCCAATCAATCCACAGGGGCTAAATGAGAGAACCCCTAGACGTCCCAATCAATCTGAGGGAGCTAAAGGAGAAACTGCAGGCGCTCAATCCCAGAAGAGCCTGTGGGCCGGACAGCATCAGCACTGAGATGTTGAAACACAGCAGCCCTAAGCTGCAGGAAGCCCTGCCAGACTGTTCAAGCTCATCCTGAGCACTGGCTGTTTCTCTGACATCTGGAACAAAGGGCTAATAACCATTATCTATAAAAGTGGAGACAAAGTAGACCCCAATAACTACTGTGGCATCTGTAAGCAGTAACTTGGGTCAGGTGTTCTGCAGTATCATTAATGTCTGAATACTAGTCTTCCTTACAGAGCACAGTATCTTGAGTAAGAGTCAGACTGACTTCCTACCAAACCACTGCGACCACATTTACACCCTACACACCCTAATAAACAAACACGTCCACCAAACAAACAAAGGAAAACTATTCACCTGCATTATTGGGTGTGGAGTGAGAGAGGGCTGCACGGCTGCCACCCACAGAGCAGGGGTTACAGCAGAACCTGGCACTGCTAGAGAAGTACTGTCAGAAATGGGCGCAGACAGTAAACCAGGACAAGACGAGAGTGATGGTATTCCAGAAGAAACCCAGATCTCGGGGAAACAGGAACCGACCAGGACTATACAAAGTAGGACAAACACCCAACAGAAATCCTACATGCATAATTCTGAAAAAATATACTAACAATGCAGAGAAATACAGCAAATTGTGAATACAGGACCAAATTAGGCCGCTACCCACTGATTCTTAATATTCAAAAAAGAGCACTAAAATATTGGGTTCATTTAAACCAGTGACCCAAAATCCTCCCATCACAAAACCAAGAGCTCAGCCCAGAGAAGAGTGTCCTCAGCCAGCTGGTCCTCAGCCAGCTGGTCCTCAAGCTCACTGCAATTAGCAGCACTGACATCAGTAAGCTTCAGGACATCACTGCTATAACAATGCCAATCAGAGTCAACCACATTATATATCACCTCAAAAACTCATCTCTCTCTGACTGGGACAAAGAAACTAAAACAAAACAAATTGCAATGCTATCAGGCCCTAAAAAGAGACTTTACCAGACAGAATACCTGGTCAGGGTGAAAGACACAAAGCAGAGGCCAAGTACAGACTCAGTGACCACCACCTGGCCATCGAAACAGGAAGACACAGACAGTCCTGGCTACCCAGAGACAGGAGGCTATGTGGTCACTGTGAACTGGCAGAAGTCAAGATAGAGATGTACTTTCTCCTACACTGCTAAATACAGCCAAAAAAGGGAATTCACGCAATTCCCACACGAGCAGTCCAGAGAGAGTGGCAATCCTACTGGGGGAGGGACACACCGCTTCACTGGCTGCCCAGTATGTGTGTGCCTGTCACAGGCTGAGGGACACACAGTGAGCGTTCTGCCCAGTATGTGTGCACCTGTCACAGCCTGAGGGAAGCAAAGTGAGCACTCTACCCAGTATGTGTGTGCCTGTCACAGGCTGAGTGACACACAGTGAGCGCTCTGCACAGTATGGGTCCCCTTCCTAGCTGGCCGACTCCCTTGAACCCTTGCAAAGAACTGTCAGGCCAGCCCGTCCAGGGAACTCTGTTCTCACTTCTTAGCACCCTCACAGGTCGGGAGGGAGATTTACAACCAAGAATCATTGTATTTCTGTCACAGGGGGTTGCACAGATCTTTCGCCAGACCGCCGCTATTTCTCCATATATGTATTTTTTTTGTGTTTCCTCTTAGAGTGCACTCTGGGTTTGAGTTTCGCCCCACAGCGCTGTGACAGCTCTGCTTTCTTGCTCCCTCCAGTTCACGGCGTGGTTGTCAGAAACAAACAAACAAAAACAAAAAAAAAATTGTAAAAAAAACAACAAAAAAACCATTCTTTTTAAGCTTAAAAAACGTACGGGAGAGAAAGGCCTTTAAACAAAAGAAAATCCAGAATCACTCATTGCATACTACAAGCAAACAAAATATTTAAGTTATTTACAAAAACTAATCTGATTTTCTTCATAGACAACCTTAACATCTGGCACTGTGCACTGTACAACAACTTCAATAACTTCAGAAGAGAAGGAATTGGCGGTGGGAGACAACTCGTAATATACGAAGACACGGACAGACAGCATCATGTTCAAAGCAAACATCTATCATAATGGTATGATAATGACTCAGGGTAACGAAACAGTCTCGAAGCGTTTAAAAACATTTTTCAAAATTTATAAAAAGAAGTGCGCGATAACAATGATAATTCTGAAAACGGAAAAACTTACAACTCTAAATTAGGAAGCAGTGTGGTGGACTATGCAATAAAAGACTTAGACCCCCAAAATATCAATGTCTTTACAGTCAGACCACTGGCAAACAGTCCTATTTCTACATACCTCCCCCCAAATCAACAACAAACACTCCGTCAATCTTACACAAGCTGCCACCCACCTACCAATGCACGGAGGAGAATAAAGAGCAATATACAACAGAAGCAAACCACTGGGTAATTACAAACCTTATAAATTATTTTCAAACAAAAAACTATGACCAAAACTCTGACCGAGTAAATCAGAATGAGTCCGACATAAATGAAATATTCACCAAACTGGCACACTTACCCAACTTAAAACTTAAAGCATTCAAAGCTATCAATTGTTTGGATGGTGATAATATATGCCAAGTGTCAGATCAATCACTTCCAAAGAAGAAGATTTTGTGAGGTTTCAAGAAGAAATGCGTCATATGGCCATTTCGGTTTAACACCAGTTTCTTAAAAGTCAGTTGTATTGCTACAGTGTCAAGGATGATGCTTGTGAAGTTTGGAGTTAGTCAAGTAAACTGTTTGTTAACTGAGGCCGTTTTAAATTTCAGGCGTAAATGTACATCTGGCGGCCATAATGTTTTATAAAACATCACCATTTTAACATATTTGTATCCCATGGTTACTGGGACGATAAATACCAAGTTTGGAGTTTGTTGGTCAAATCGCAGCAGTTTGCTGTTAAGGGCGTATTTCGTTAAAGTTTGAGGCAGCCATTTCGACATTAAAATTTATTGCAGAAACTTCTGCTTTGCAAACTTGATGTGGGTTTGGATGCTGATGATATATGCCAAGTGTCAGATTAAACGCTTCACCGGTTCCCAAAAAGAAGATTTCGAAAGGTTTTAACGAAAAATGCGTCAGGGCGCCAATTGCAGGGATGCAGCAGGACAATTTTTGCAGCTTCTGATAGCCAATGTATCCAGCTTGTTACCTGCAAAGTCAAAACCTGATCAGTCACACAGCTTCCCAGCAACAGCAGTTTAAAGTTTTGGAGAAAAAAAACATACAAAATAAAAAACTGTCAATAACAATAGACTTTCCAGCCTTGCTGGGAAGCCTAATAAATGTAGTGTGGAGCCATTATATATACAAATTGAAGAGGATCCAATCCATCTTCAAATGCTTCTTCAGACACTGAATCAGAGCTCTCCAACCCAGAAAGTTGATTATTTTCAACGTCACTGTCACTCCTATCCATCTCCTCCAAAACTTCTAAAAGACTGAATCGACTTTTTTTGGGGATGCTTTGGAACACTGCTTAATATTTCATTCGATTTACAAATTTTACAATTTGAAAACGTATCATAAAATTGTAAGAAACTTTGATCTGCTGTGCATATTGCTGCATGCTCCATTGCAATACATGTGGCTCTGTTTACTTGCGCATATCAATTATTATTCATTTAATTGTGCTGCAAAGTCAAGGTATGATTGGACAGCTTGTGACCTCCCTTACAACGTGATCAGGGAGATTTCAGCATCAACAGATAGTTGTAAGGCCAGAGCAGCAAAAAAAAACAATAATGTTATTAGACTTCCAAGCCAAAGGCTGGGAAGCTTTTTGTTATTTTAGTTTAATTTTAGTATAATTAAGTTTTTTATTTATTTATTTATTTTTATTTTAATTATTATTTTTTTCTTCCTAAAACTTTAAACTGCTGCTGCTTCGAAGGTGTGTGACTAATCAGGTTTGACTAATCAGGCAGGTAACAAGCTGGATACACTGGCTGTCAGATGTTGAAAAAAATTTGCTGCTGCATCCTTGCAATTGGCGGCATGACGCATTTTGATAAAACCTTTTGAAATCATCTTCTTGGGAACCGGTAAAGTGATTGATCTGAAACTTGGCATATATCATCAGCATCCAAAACCGTAACAAGTTTGTGAAGCAGAAGTTGCTGTGATAAATTTTAATGTCAAAATGGCTGCCACAAATCTTATCGAAACGCGCCCCTAACAATAAATTGCTACTGTTTGAAAACTGTTTGTCCAACAAACTCCAAACATAGTAGTTATTGTCCAGTAACAATGGAATACAAATATGTCAAAATGGTTACGTTTTATAAAACAAGATGGCCAGCAGGTGTACGTTTACGTCTGAAATTTAAAACTGCCTCAGTTGACAAACTGTTTACTTGACTAACTCAAAACTTCAAAAGCATCATCCTTGACACTGTAGTAATGCAAATGACTTTTAAGAAACTCATGTTAAACGAGGTGGCTGTCTGACGCATTTTTGAAAAAATAAACTTTCAAAATCTTCTGTGGAACAGCTGAAGTCGCTGATTTTAAACTTGGCACATTGAGAACTAAACACGCTTGGACGGGTACTGATACTGGGGTTGACAGCCGTAAAACTACCTGGCAGTTCTAGTATTATTATTATTATTATTATTATTATTATTATTAAATCAATATACACAGGCAACCAATGCAGTGTAAAAATCAATAACAGGAGAACAGATTCCTTCACATAGGGCCGGGGAGTGAGACAAGGATGCAGTCTCAGCCCAACACTTTCTAACCTATATATAAACCACAGATTGGCCACAGATCTGAATCAGTCCCCTGACCCTGGACTGGCCAAAGACAACACACAAATCAAGTGGCTCCCATACGCCAATGATTTGGTGTTACTGTCACCTACAGCAACAGACCTCCAGCAGAAACTCACAACACTGGAGTGATACTGTAAAATCTGGGCTTTAGAAATAAATTCCAGTTCACCCTAAACAATAATGTAGTGGAACACACAACAAACTACAACTACCTGAGTCTAATAATTAGTTCAGACAGTCGACATTTAGCAATACAAAATCTCACAGAAAAAGCACGCAATTAAATCTGTGGACAAAACTTCTCCATCTCTACTTCCTCAACTTGAAAATTGTCTGCTTTAAAAAACAATTACTCATCCACCTGGAGAGAGCAAATCAAAACACAGAACAAACTGGAGTGCTACACCGCACTAAACAGAGAATATTGCCTCGTAGCACTACCATAGGGAAATAAAAAAATCAAAAACTGAGAAGAACATTGACAATGTACAGGCTTAGTGAACATAACGGGTCATCATAGACTAACATGGAAACCCAGAGAAGAGCGGCAGTGTGGGCAATGTGGATTGGAAGACATGGTCAGAGATGCTTTCTTCCCCTGGTTCAACAGACAGGGCCCCGACTTACCACAGCTGAACAGACAGTCCAGACTGAGAGCAGTACTGGGAGAGACCAAGGCTACAGCACAGCTGGCTGCCCAATACATAATCTACATAGACACAACATAAGAGATTAACAATGACAGTCACAAAAGGCTTTATACATTTTACTATGTAAAAAAAGAAAAAAAATGCTTATATTGTTCAAACTATATTATTTGCCTGTTTGTTTACATATAAAAGCTTTGGCAATACTGTACCTGTAAATAGGTCATGCCAATAAAGCACAGTTGAACTGAACTGAATTGATACAGAGAGATACAGGGTAATACAGAGAGAGAGAGAGAGAGAGAGAGAGAGAGAGAGAGAGAGAGAGAGAGAGAGACTCCTCACACAGGGAGGAGGGAGGAAAAGAATAAATAAATGTTTTAGTATATATATTATTATTATTGTTATTGTTGTAATTTGTTTTAACTATACTGTGTTGTTTTTGTTTTATTTACATATGTTTTAATGTTAATTGTAAAGATGAACTTACCCATCATTGCTTTGCAATACTTGTAATTATCAGTCATGCCAATAAAGCACTTGAAATTGAAAATGTAATTGATACAGAAAGATAGAGAGAGATACACAGGTCTGTACATCATTAATGGCAGGGTCAGAGGAGACTCTTTGGGTAGATTCACATACTGCTCAGCTCTTAGGACTAGTGTAGTTGACTATGACATGACTGACCTGGACCCCTCCTCTATTAATGTATTAACTGTCAGACCACAAACCCATCTGTCAGACCAGTCAAATCACTGTGTTCCTGAAAAGAACAGACTAGTCATACAGCTGGGCTCCAAGCAGCACAGAGGAATTCAACAAAGCAAATGGATCTACTGAAATTAGTAATCTTATTAACACCTTCCACAACACACATTACCAACCTAATGGGAGAGGGGTAAATCTAACACATTAATGAAATATTTGAAAAAGCAGCAAAAAAAGGCAAATCTCAAAAAAAGAAACAAGAAAAACAACCAGAAACAGAAACCCAAAGAAAAATGGTTTGATGACAAATATAAAACTGTAAGGAAAAAACTAAGACAAATAATCAACCACACAACCCAGATTTACGCCTCAGGTATTGTGAGACCCTAAAACACTACAAACACACCCTAAAACAGAAAAAAAGAAAAACACATTAATAAAACCTCATAGACATCAGCCAAAATCAATTCTGGGAAAAGCAGAATAATTTAAACTCAACAAAAAGCATGAGAATTTGCAGATACAAAATTGAACTATTTGGAAAAAATATTTTGAAAATCTCTACAAAAGAAATCCTGGAAAAGGATCCAACAGTAGAGCAAAAATTAATTTGGGAAAAAATTAAAATGTTAGAACTATCAATTAAAGATAACCAAAATCCACTTGATACCCCAATCACCCTGCAGGAAGCTCCAGGCCCTCAAACTCAAAAAAGCCTGTGGCCCCGACTGCATCAGCACTGAGATGCTCAAACACAGCAGCAGGGGGCCCTGCTTCAATATCCCCAATTCACAAGAGTGGATACGAATTCGACCCCAATAACTAACAAGGCATCTGTGTGAGCAGTAACCTGGGGAAGGTATTTTGCAGTATCATTAATGCCCGGATACTAGCTTTCCTTACCAAACACAGTGTCTTAAGTAAGAGTCAGATTGCCTTTCTACTAAACCACCGCACCTCTGACCATGTTTACTCCGTACACACCCTAATAAACAAAGACGTCCAAAAAACAAACAAAGATAACATATTCTGAAAACAAGTGCGGAGTGAAAATTGCAGACTAAAGAACAGAATTCTTCACATGATGGTGGGGAGTGAGACAGGGCTGCAGTCTGAGCCCAGCACTGTTCAATATTTACATTAATGAGTTAGCAACGGTGTTGGAGCAGTCTGCAGCCCCTGGCCTCACTCTACATGACAAAGAAATTAAATTCTTGCTGTACGCAGATTACCTGTCGCCCACTGAACAGGGACTACAGCAGAGCCTGGCACTGTTAGAGCAGTACTGTCAGACCTGGGCCCTGGCAGTCAATTTGAAAAAGACCAGTGTCATGATATTCCAGAAAATGGTCAGATATCACAAAAGCAGGTACCACTTCACGCTAGACAACAGCACACACCACAAATTATAACTACCTGGGCCTGACGATCAGTGCGTCTTGGAGCTTTAACCTAACAGTGAATGCATTAAAAGAAAAAGCTGTTTCTGGTCTGACGTCACCCACTACATAAGAACATAAGAAAGTTTACAAACGAGAGGAGGCCATTTGGCCCATCTTGCTCGTTTGGTTGTTAGTAGCTTATTGATCCCAAAATCTCATCAAGCAGCTTCTTGAAGGATCCCAGGGTGTCAGCTTCAACAACATTACTGGGGAGTTGATTCCAGACCCTCACAATTCTCTGTGTAAAAAAGTGCCTCCTATTTTCTGTTCTACAACTGTCTTTGTGACACACGTCAGAATGTGAGTGAGGTAACCAGTGGAGTATCACAGGGATCAGTATTAGGTCCTCCACTATTCCTAATCTACATGAATGATTTAGATTCTGGGATAGTAAGCAAACTTGTTAAATTTGCAGACAACACAAAAATACGAGGAGTGGCAAACACTGTTGCAGCAGCAAAGGTCATTCAAAATGATCTGGACAAGATTCAGAACTGGGCAGACACATGGCAAATGACTTTTAATAGAGAAAAGTGTAAGGTACTGCACGCAGAAAATAAAAATGTGCATTATAAATATCATATGGGAGATACTGAAATTGGAGAAGGAATCTATGAAAAAGACTAGGCGTTTTTGTTGACTCAGAAATGTCTTCATCTAGACAATTTGGGGAAGCTATAAAAAGGGCCAACAAGATGCTTGGATATATTTTGAAAGTGTTGAATTTAAATGAAGGGAAGTAATGTTAAAACTGTACAATGCATTAGTAAGACCTCATCTTGTGTTCAGTTCTGGTCACCTCGCTACAAAATGGATATTGCTGCTCTAGAAAGAGTGCAAAGAAGAGTGACCAGAATTATTCCGGGCTTAAAAGGCATGTCATATGCAGACAGGATAAAAGAATTGAATCTGTTCAGTCTTGAACAAAGAAGACTACATGGCGACCTAAGAATACGTGGCGACCTAATTCAAGCATTCAAAATCCTAAAAGGTATTGACAGTGTCGACCCAAGGGACTTTTTCAACCTGAAAAAAGAAACAAGGACCAGGGTTTACAAATGGAAATTAGACAAAGGGGCATTCAGAACAGAAAATAGGAGGCACTTTTTTACACAGAGAATTGTGAGGTTCTGGAATCAACTCCCCAGTAATGTTGTTGAAGCTGACACCCTGGGATCCTTCAAGAAGCTGCTTGATGAGATTCTGGGATCAATAAGCTACTAACAACCAAACGAGCAAGACGGGCTGAATGGCCTCCTCTCATTTGTAAACTTTCTTATGTTGTTAATAGGCTTCCCAGCCTTTGGCTTGGAAACCTAATAATAACTAAAGCTGCTATCAACTATAAAGACTTCCAAGAAAACACAGTTCAATCATCACAAATAATTGCTAATACAGCAGGCTACGTTTCCTATAATTAGTTAATGGGCTACTTAAGTTGTATCGTGTACAGAGCATAATCTTACGCTGAGGTTTAAGTACACTGATCTGTGTTAGATACAGCTGAGGATCTATAGGTCAATTTGTGGGTTTTGAACCTTCGCAGAGGTCAAAGGTCATGAGTAATGACATTTTTTTATAAAGTACATATGACTTCCTATATGTGTTCCTGTCACAAAGACGGCCGGAGTGGGTGGCGTCAGACCAGAAGCAGGAAATAAACAGAGAGGTGGAGTTTGGTTGAGCTGAGCGAATGCTTTCGCTCAGCATTTAATAAAAAAACAGAACAGAAAATAAACGGCTGTAACAATACAAAAACAGGACACGGCACATTCGCCAAAATAAACAGACAAACAAAACGGACTAAACAAAACAAACAATGGACTAACAAACAAACACGGTGAGCTTCTATTTAACGATTACTTTTGTTCTTACTATTTCTACCTCCGTCTCCTATCCCGTTCTCGACTCACCGAACACCCAACCGCGAGTGGGTGAAAACATGCTGTTTTTATGCAGCTATACCAAGTCTCGATTGCTAATCAATCATTCAATTGGAGTCTCGGTACAACTGCACGTGAATTAATAAAGTGCAATTCCCCGTGCTCACATATTACATTTTAAACACTCGTGTTACACAGACCCGTTTATATCCCGTGTACCAATGACTATACACCAACATTAAACACAACATATAACAGATAATATACACAGGGGCGGACACTTTGTCACAGTTCCATATAAACCATGCCTCTATCTGTAACCCCTGAGGCGCAAGGAGCCTGTTTTTAGCTTGACCTTTTGGAAAGGTCAAAGGTCGCGGGTGATGACATTTTTTCATAGAGCATATATGACTTCCTACACGTGTTCCGTTATTACTTTGCCCATATCGGCACGCCCTAGGAGATAAAATTTAAACGTTAATTCCAATATGGCCGCCAAACTATGTGGCCAATCTGCTTTCGATTTTAGCGGTTATTACTTTATTATAGGCCGCACAACTGTACCAACATTAAAGAGCATACGTGCAACACTGTTCTTGCTATGGGTCATAAAACTTGTTTTTCAATTACCAATATGGCCGCCAAACCATGTGACCAAAACAAGCCATTTTGAAATGTACAGTACTTCACATTACCCTGTACTATCATCTCAGTTTCATGTCTCTAGTGTATTGCAGTATGGATTTATACTTTAATATATGTTAATATAGCACTATCTGCTGACATTGTCAGCTCTCCATCTTAAGTTGTTTTGTTGACAAGAGTTTTGAAAATTGTCCAATATTTTCATAAGATGTAGCCTAGTGGCCAAACTGTGAATTTTTTCCACTCTGGGACGCAGGTCTGGTTGTCCACATATAGGCATCTACTTACGTATGCGTTTTCATGACTCTGTGACAAACTTTTGGCATAATAATAATAATATTAATAATAATAATAATAATAATAATAATAATAATAATAATAATAATAATAATAATAAACACATGCAATAAACAATAGGCTTTCACTGAAGGCCCAACCTTTGGCTTGGAAGCCTAAATACAGAGACAGAGATACACAGAGACAAACAGTGATACAGAGAGAGATACAAAGAGATACATGCAGAGAGAGAGAGATACAGAGGGAAAGATACAGAGATTCACTTCCTAACACACTGTGAGAAATATAAAACCTAGGGGCCATTTTCTTCCCCAAATTCGGCTATTTAGTCCTGGGGGAAGACAAACACAGCCATTCTGGCTGGTCAATACGTGGCGACCTGTCATAGCCTGAAGGACAAACAGTAAATATGTCACACTAGAGAGGGAAAAGAGAGAGGGAGGGAAGGAGGGAGGGATTCTGTTTAATATACAAGCCGGGGGGAGGGTGTACTGTTTAATATAGAGGGAGGGAGGGGGTACTGTTTAATATACAGGGAGGTAGGGTGTACTGTTTCATACAGAAGGAGGGAGGGAAGGAGTTATTCAATACAGAGTATAGTATTAAAAGACATGTTTTCTCTGTCTATATATTTTGGTAGTTTATGCCACGTATGTGCTTTGGCAACACAATTCTTTTTTATTGCCATGCTAATAAAGCCAATTTGAATTTGAATTTGATAGAGAGAGAGATAAAGAGATTGAAAAACCAGGCCCTACAAGATTTAAATCACATTTTTTTTTTCAACTGGCTGAAAAATCGAACCTGAAACTCAACAGAAAAATCTGTAAAACCCAAAAATGCAACATCACAGAAAAATGGTTTGAAAATGAATGTAAACTAATGAGGAAAAAGCTATGAAACCTATGAAACCATAAGCATACCCAACCAAACAACCTAGAATTGCGTCAAACGTACTGTCATACCCTAAAACAATATAAAAGCACTCTTCTGCAGAAAAAAATAAACAAAATACGAGAGCAGTAAACTATCAGAAATAGATTCGATTGACAAAAATACCTTTTGGTGACTTGGCAAAAATTAAACCCCAAAAAAACAAATAGAGAATTAGGAATCCAAAATGGAAACACATGGAAAAATTACTTTGAAAAAATTATACAAATCAATTCCAAACAAAGAATTAAATCAACACCAACTACACGTTCTAACCAAACTAAAAACATTAGAGAAAGTAATTAAAGACAACCAGTCCCCTCTAGGCACCCCAATCACACTGTGAGTGGTCAAAGAGAAACTTCAAACCATGAAATCTCAGAAAACTTGTGGTCAGGACAGCATCCTCTACGAAATGCTCAAATACAATAACCCAGCAATACAGAGCACCCTGGTAAAACTCTTCAACTTAGTATTAAATACCGGATATTTCCCAGAAACATGGAATACAGGATTAATAACCCCAATATATAAAAAAGGCGATAAATGAGATCCAAATAATTAGCAGAATCTGTGTAAGCAGTAACCTGGGGAAGCTGTTCTGTAGCATCATGAATAACCGAGTACTGCCCTACCTCCAGGAGCACAGGGTCCTCAGTAAAAGCCAAATAGGATTCTTCCCCAACCACCGCACTGTAGATCACATCCAGACACTAATTAATCAACAAGTACATCAGAAAAACAAAGCAAATATTTTTGCCTGCTTTGTTGACAGGGCTGCGGTCCGAGTCCACACTATTTAACATTTATATCAACAAGCTTGCTACAGAACTAGAGCCATCCTCCACTCCAGGACTTGCTCTAGATTACACACAAATAAAATGTCTGCTCTACGCTGACGACCTGCTCTTACTGCAACAGAAACTGGCCATACTTAAGAACATAAGAAAGTTTACAAACGAGAGGAGGCCATTCGGCCCATCTTGCTCGTTTGCTTGTTAGTAGCTTATTGATCCCAAAATCTCATCAAGCAGCTTCTTGAAGGATCCCAGGGTGTCAGCTTCAACAACATTACTGGGGAGTTGATTCCAGAGCCTCACAATTCTCTGTGTAAAAATGTGCCTCCTGTTTTCTGTTCTGAATGCCCCTTTGTCTAAACTCCATTTGTGACCCCTGGTCCTTGTTTCTTTTTTCAGGCTGAAAAAGTCCCTTGGGTCGACACTGTCAATACCTTTTAGAATTTTGAATGCTTGAATTAGGTCGCCACGTAGTCTTCTTTGTTCAAGACTGAACGATTCAATTCTTTTAGCCTGTCTGCATATGACATACCTTTTAAGCCCGGAATAATTCTGGTCGCTCTTCTTTGCACTCTTTCTAGAGCAGCAATATCTTTTTTATAGCGAGGTGACCAGAACTGCACACAATATTCAAGATGAGGTCTTACTAGTGCATTGTACAGTTTTAACATTACTTCCCTTGATTTAAATTCAACACTTTTCACAATGTATCCGAGCATCTTGTTAGCCTTTTTTATAGCTTCCCCACATTGTCTAGATGAAGACATTTCTGAGTCAACAAAAACTCCTAGGTCTTTTTCATAGATTCCTTCTCCAATTTCAGTATCTCCCATATGATATTTATAATGTACATTTTTATTTCCTGCGTGCAGTACCTTACACTTTTCTCTATTAAATGTCATTTGCCATGTGTCTGCCCAGTTCTGAATCTTGTCTAGATCATTTTGAATGACCATTGCTGCTGCAACAGTGTTTGCCACTCCTCCTACTTTTGTGTCGTCTGCAAATTTAACAAGATTGCTTACGATACCAGCATCTAAATCATTAATGTAGATTAGGAATAGCAGAGGACCTAATACTGATCCCTGTGGTACACCGCTGGTTACCACACTCCATTCTGAGGTTTTTCCTCTAATCAGTACTTTCTGTTTTCTACATGTTAACCACTCCCTAATCCATGTACATGTGTTTCCTTGAATCCCTACTGCGTTCAGTTTGAGAATTAATCTTTTGTGCGGGACTTTGTCAAAAGCTTTCTGGAAATCTAAATAAACCATGTCATATGCTTTGCAATTATCCATTATCGATGTTGCATCCTCAAAAAAATCAAGCAAGTTAGTTAGACACGATCTCCCTTTCCTAAAACCACATTGACTGTCTCCCAGGACCCTGTTACCATATAGGTAATTTTCCATTTTGGATCTTATTATAGTTTCCATAAGTTTGCATATAGTAGAAGTCAGGCTTACTGGTCTGTAGTTACCTGGTTCAGTTTTGTTTCCCTTTTTGTGGATCGGTATTACGTTTGCAATTTTCCAGTCTGTCGGTACCACCCCTGTGTCAAGAGACTGCTGCATGATCTTGGTTAGCGGTTTGTAAATTACTTCTTTCATTTCTTTGAGTACTACTGGGAGGATCTCATCCGGCCCAGGGGATTTGTTTATTTTAAGAGCTCCTAGTCCCTTTAACACTTCTGCCTCAGTTATGCCAAAGTTATTTAAAACTGGATAGGAACTGGATGACATGTGGGGCATGTTTTCAGTATCTTCCTTTGTAAAAACTTGTGAAAAGTAATCATTTTATATATTTGCTATTTTTTTTTCTTCATCTACGATTTTGCCATTTGTATCTCTTAAACATTTAATCTCCTCTTTGAATGTTCGCTTGCTGTTGTAATATTGGAAAAACATTTTGGAATTGGTTTTAGCCCCCTTAGTAATGTTCATTTCTATTTCTCTCTTGGCCTTTCTAACTTCCTTTTTGACTTGCGTTTGCAGTTCAGTGTACTCTTTCTGTATAATTTCTTTTTGGTCCCTTTAATGCTCTGTAAGTGCCTTTTTTCGCTGAATATTTAAAAAATGGATCTATTAAACCATTTTGGTAATTTAGTTTTACATTTATAGATTTGTCTACTTTAGGGATGTAATTGTTTTGCGCCTCTAGTACTACATTTTTGAAGAACAACCATCCTTCTTCTGTGGGTGTTTTCTCTATTTTACTCCAATCTACTTCTGTTAGTCTCTGTTTCATACCTTCATAGTTTGCTTTTCTAAAATTGTAAACCTTAGCTTTAGTCATTACTTTTGGGGATTTAAAAAACACTTCAAATGAGACCATGTTGTGGTCTGAGTTTGCCAGTGGTTCTCTGACCTCTGTTTTAGTTACTTGAGAGACCCCACCATCCACCACCAGCTGAAACAACAAGAGCAGTGCCCAGAGAGACACCCCACCATCCAGCTGGCCCTGAAGCTCTGTGTACAAATTCATACTGATATCAGAGCTTCATGCTAGCTGGGGCAAAACACACCCACTTCAGCTCAGGAAATTGGACAGACCAAATTAAAAAACCAAATAAACTAGAATGCTACAGAAATGATTCCCTAGCTGAACATTTAACTGAAAAAAAAGATTCCAAACTGAGACAGACCCTGACAAAATACAGGATTTTTGAGGCATCTTGAAGGCAATCTTGAGGTGGAAACTTGCCGACACAAGCAGACCTGGAAACCAAGAGACAAGTGCCTGTGTGGCCAGTGTGATTGTGGGGTGGTAGAGACAGAGAAACGCTTTGCTCTAGACCGCAGCAAATACAACAATGTCAGAAATATTTACTACCCCAAATTCATCACCAGGGTTCCCGGCTTCCACCACTTAGACCAGGAATCCCAATTAAAAATAACCCTGGGAGAGAATAAAAGAAACAGCTGAAACTGCTGCAACATTTTAACCAATTGCCACATAACGAGGGACAAAATATACAATTAAAAATGTAACTAACCATATCTCATTATACATTTCATTTTCTCTTTTTTTGTAAATATCTATTTTCTAATTTATTTTTGTTCTGTAAATGCTTTGGCAATACTTGCACAACATTGTCATGCTAATAAAGCTAATTTTGAATTTGAATATGATACAGAGATGTTTAAAAAACATAAAACATAAAAAATATCAACAAAAAGACAGGGGGGGTCTCTTACCCAGTGTGCTCTACTCTCCTGGTCAGTGAAGCTCTCCTCTCTCACTCCCTTCATCTTCCTGTAGTTCTGCAAGTTTAGCTTCATCTCCAGGTGATCTGGGTTCGAGACAAAGAACGTGTGCGCTGCTGAGACTGCCTTCTCAACCTTCTTCAACTGAGAGAGAGGGAGAGGGAGAGGTGGGGAGAGAGGAAGAGAGAAAGATTATTTCAGTCTGTCATCACACCGTGTGACTCCTGTAGTTAATAACAGGGGTTGCAAGAAACAGTGAACTAGTGTAAGCTCAGAGCAACAAGCCAGCTCAGACATGGGTTCCAATGATCGCAAGTCATGTGACTGTGAGGGCCTCGTGATTCCAGAAGAGTGGCAGTGCAGTCCGGTAACACGGGAATCACGTTGTACAGCATGAACATATAGCTTTAAACCAGCCAAGCAGCTTTAACTCACTTTACACAACGGGATGGACACAGACTGAGCAGAAAGAGTATCGATAGAGGATGTATTAATGCACTGGATTCCTTTCAAAGAGAGACTAGTCGACCCACTCCACTCTTGTACCTGGATTATTGAACTGTGTTTCATTGACAGTTCACCCTGGTTATTGAAGTGCAGCAGCGATGGCACAGGAGACACCGAGAGCACTACTCCAGGACTTCATTAGCCAGCTTCACAGCTTGCATTTTATCTCACTATATCTGTGCAGCTGAATGAAATCACACCAGGCACTCTGATCAAACAGAATCACTACAAAGTGCACAGTCCCCAGCACCACCTGTGCAGCCCTGCTTACTGCTGAGTGCTTTACTATTGATATTATTATAGTCTGTTTTACCACAGTCTCATCCTGTTCAGTTTGACACTACAGTACAAAATAATTCATTTTTGGGTGTCTGTGCAGTTTACTGCATTCCTTCAAGTTTATTTTCATTTAACCTGCAGACAGAGAGGCAGGCAGACAGAAACACCCAGTTCAGTTTGACACTACCATTCCTTTTTGCTAGTTTAGCTTTCAGTAAGCTGGCGTTAATCAGAAACAGGCATTACTGCTTTCAGTTTGTTTACTTTCACCTCACTAGCGCAGCACTCTCTCCCCTGTCCCGCTGCACAGTCCAGCACTGCTGCACCCCGCTACCACCACCAACCTTGTAATACGCGACCTGCAGATAGTTATAGGGGTTCCGACTCTCAAAATCCGCCAGCACTTCTTCTGACACAGCGGACCGCGCTGTCGGTTCGAGTCGGTTTCGTTCACAGAACAGGAGACACTCGGCTCGTCTCAGCACAGTCCAAAAAAACTTCAGATCCGATAAACTGTTGCCCCCCGCCGCAGGCCCGGAGCCGAACCCGTCCAGCGCACACCCGGCGAGGCAGCTTCGCTTTACCCGGTCCAGCGCGGAGCGGGTCTGCAGCGAGCGCTCCAAATACTCGGCCGCTTTCTCCCACTCCTCCGCGAAGTAGGCGCGGACACCCGCCAGGTACAGGCCGTCGTAGGGAGGTAGTAAGCGGGCTTGCCCGTTTGCGGAGGTACCTGTGTTTTGTAAAGAGTCCGGAAAGGAAAAAGAATAATTGAGAGAAAGAGAGGAAAGGAGACAGAGGACGAAAATAAAACGAAAGGGAGAGAGAGGAAGGCAACGCGAAAGAGATGCCACGTTATCAGGAGCCGCCGCCATGGTTCACAACTGCGCTGGGCAAGCGGGAGGGGAGGAGAGGAGAAGGGAGGGAGGGAGGAGAGGAGAAGGGAAGGAGGGAGAGAGAGGTGAGTTTCTGTAAAGCGGCACAATATACACATTATCCGTTACAAGGTTTTATACACACTAGCGATGAGACGTGCTAAAACTAATGACACACAAAGCAATGCACATTAGAAAACAAGAGACAAAAAGCAATAATAGCATATATCTTAAAAACGATAAACGGATCCTAAAATCCCATTTCCCAGTAATAAGTATAATAAATAACCTGGAATACCGAAAATACAGAACACTATTGAAAAATAAGCAACGACAGCGTGTAACTGCAATCTCAAAATTCCTTACCCTGAACAGAAATGAGCACATTAAAGTGGGATGACAGATAGACTGACAGCACCAGAATACTATGTCAGCTTTGTGTCTAAAGTGTGGGTTGATTATAACACGTTATTTGATCTGATACATGTTATTGTAGTAAATGTTTGCTTCCTGACTTTTTGCCAGTGATGCACGCCATTAATCTGTCTGCTGGGCTTCATGCATGTCTCATAGATATAGAACCAGGAGGGTTGAGAGTGCTCACTGACATACCATACCTGACTCTCACAGCACTGCACCGCACCCTGTATGCCGAATGAGAGTGCGCACTGAAATACCATACCTGACTCTCACAGCACTGTAGCATGCACTCCGAGTGAGAGTGCTCTCTGAAATACCATACCCGACTCTCCAGCAATGTACCTTGCGCTCAGAGTGAGAGTGCTCGCTGAAATACAAACTGTGATACCATACCTGACTCTCCAGCAAGGTTAAGCGCAGTGATGTGAAGCAGTGAGATAAAGCACAGTGAGGTGAAGCACAGTGAGACTAAACAGATATGTCAAAAAGCACAGACTGGAGTCTCAAAGTAAATAAATCTTTGCACAAAAAATGACACTTGAAGCTTTGTTGTATAAACACTGTTTAATATTAAATGAGACAGAGACACGCACACGCGCTCACACACTGGCTGGTTCAGTCCCAGTCTCTGTGTTCTCCGCAGCGCATCTCCCTGTGGTTCTGGCTATCGGGTCCGCTGAGGGAGGCTCTCCTCTCAGGCTGCTGTCTGTGCGCCCTGTGAGTGCGCTCGGAGCAGGTTACCAGGGTGGGTGTAATCATGACAATAGCAAGTGATGCTCTCCGGGCTTGGTTGCTGTGGTGATGCCGCTGGGTCATGAAGAGGTCATCCTTGTTAATGAAGCGCATCACTTCCTGTCTGGAGAAGCAGGGGGAGGTGGCTTCCTTCATTCTTTTAATATACCTGAGAGGACATTAAATAAATTGACTTAGTGCTGGACTCAACAAAACCAGAACCAGCCAGAGTGATAGAGCTGGACCTGCTACCTCTGTGCATCTGGGGGTGGGAGCATCTCCAGGAAGTCATGTAAGGACAAGGACCTGCCCCCTACAGGTAGCCGGTGTTGGTTGCTAATGATGTCATCAGAGGAAGACCAACGAGGAAGCAGGGAGTTGGAGGGGGCATGACTCCAGGAATCACTGTCATCGTGAGAGTGCCTTCTATTGGCTGGGACCTGGAAGGGGCGGAGCAAAGAGAATCAGCAAAACAAAAAATGGTTTTGATTGCGTTTCAGCAAGAATTAGAGGAGTGAGAGAATGAGAGGAGAGATGGGTGAGAGGAGAGAAAGAGGAATGAGAGAGGAGAGTGAGATGAGTGAGAGAGAATGAGAGCAATGAGGGAGAATGAGAGGAGCAAGAGAGAGTGTGAGGAGTGATAGGAACTTGTAAGAAATAATGAAACTGATAAACAATATTAGTGATGTCAGATATATATGTTTATTGGTATAGCTCAGAATAGAGGCAATTGTATTGAACTGCATCACATCACTCTGGGCTACAGTGAGATGGATAGAACTGAGCACTAGACAATGCATTCACTTCAGTTTTGTAGATTCCAAAACATACCCTCCTTCCTATACCTGTGTGGCAAGTTTCCAAGCCTCACAAACATTCCTTTACTTCACCAACATCACACACAGGCAGGCAAGCAAGGCCCCTCACATTCCTTTGAATCTTATCGCTGAGGTTTTCCTATCACCCATGTTCAAAATTCCACACCCAGATTATTTGTTAAATGCAACAGAAAATTACATATTTTAAAAGAACAATTAGTTCAAATACAAAAACTATTACAAAATTCTTTACAAATTAGAGAGAATGAGAGGAGTGAGAGAATGAGAGCAGTGCTGCAGTTATTATTATTATTATTTTTATTATTATTATTATTATTATTTGATTTCCATTACATGAGTAGATGATAAAACTTCATGCTGATTTGAACTTTGCTCTCGCCAAGATAAGAGCTAACTAAGGCGTAGCTTTACAGTAAACTAATGTGATCCATCTTTATCTCCATCTGTTTGCGTTGCTTTCCATCTGATGATGTAGATATCCTTGTGTGGTGTTGATGGCTGAAGTGTAGTGCTGGCTCCAGGGGTCAGCTTATTTTGCCTCCCCAGCACATCAGCACACACAGCAACTGGAATGCTGGCCCCGAGGATCAACTACAGTGCGGTCTCCCCAGCGCATCAGCATGACAACCGTCTGGATTGAGCTAAGTAGGGTACATCTCTGGGGTCTACAAGTGGGCACCTTCCATCCTCTGTGTTTCATCGACTAGCCCACCACACCTCAAGAGGGCTCGACAGTGATTCTGGCATCCCAGCATCACCCCCCTCTGCCCCCCACTCAACTCAGCCCAGCTTACTTACCCGTATATCAGCGTTGCTTTCAACCTATTGTGCTTGAGATCCCCAGCCAGAATCTTTCTGTCTCAACCACAGCCAGTTGCTGTTTTTTTCTGCTGCTTCAGATAAGTTCTTCACTGTGCAACGCAACTCTTGGCCACTGAACCCGACATCTCTGAGAAACCGGGTTGAAGAATGTGCCACAAATCCTCGACAACTCATCTCCACTTGGTAAACCCGGACTCTCCATACTTGCTGTTCCGCTTCAGCAGCTAGTTGAGCATACCAAAGTTTCTTCCTCTCATACACTTCATCCACAGCATCCTCCGATGGCACTGTTAACTCTACCATATCAACAAGGCGTGCTGATCCAGACTACAAGACTGGTCGAAGGTTAGTGGTGGCAATCTCAGGTGGAAAAATAAGCCATTGACCAACATCTGCCAGCATTTTCCAGTCTCTAGCAGCTTCCAGTTGTCCTGGGCGAGGCTTGGTTTTAACACTTTTTCTTGGTGGTTTCTCTCCTGGATGGAGAAATATTGCCTTTTGTGTGTAATGCTTTGATGGAACTGGTGGCAACTTGTTGGTCAGGTTATGCTTGTCTTCCAATGATAAGGCCAAACATGGCAGCACCTGGTCATGGTGCCAAGTAAACCACCCTTACATCCTGTCAAAATGTGCCTTAATGTTGCAGGTGATGAACACAAAGGACATGAGGGATCCTCACCCACCCAAAGGTTTAGGTTCTGTGGAGATGGGAGAACATCATATGTTGATCTAATGAGAAAACTGGTCCTGCTCTGTTCCATTGACCATAGGTCTTACCAGCCGATCCTGCATTGTTCCATACTCTTCCATCTCATCCATTCTCCCTGCTTAGCCTGGGAAACGACCTTTACACACCTCATCCACTCCTCCTGCTTTTGCACCTCATTGACTACCAGCTTACTTTGTTGAGCTGGGGTTGCCTGTGTCATGTAGGAGTAGCTGAACTGAGACCAAGACCCCCTCTTCCATGCTGAACTTGCCCCATTACACATTTGTTGTGTTATTATTATTATTATTATTATTATTATTATTGATTGGATGGTGTATGGATGTTCTAGTTACCTGCAGGTAATGCACTCTACTTTGCAATGCTGTGCTGTGATTGGGTAGAAACAGTTTCCCTGCCCCTCTCTCCATAGTGAATAGCGTCGCTCCCTTCGCCTCCGCGGCTCTGGAAACCATGGCGATGGAATCCAGGTTGTCAAGGCATCTCCCTGCAAACATAACACACAGGTACATCATGGAAGGGAAACCAGGAATAAAACGAGATTGCACTGTGACTGCTCTATTGCAGTGTTGCAGTGCATTTTATTGCAGTGTAGCAGGACATTTTAGTGCAGTGTAGCAGGGCATTTTAGTGCAGCGTAGCAGTGTGTTTCATTGCAGTATGTTTTATTGCAGTGTTTTAGTGTGTTTTATTGCAGTGTTTTAGTGGGTAACAGTGTGATCATGTGTAATATTGCGGTGTGTCAGTGTTGCTGTGTGTAATGATTCTGTAACGATTCTGTGTAATGGTTTTGTGTAATGGTTCTGTGTAATGATTGTCTGTGTAATGGTTGTCTGTTTAATGTGTAGTGGTTCTGTGTAATGACTGCCTGTATAATGGTTGTCTGTTTAATAGTTCTGCGTAATTATTGTCTGTATAATGGTTCTGTGTAATGATTGTCTGTGTAATGATTGTGTATGTTTGTCTAGTTACCTGGTTCCTCTGTGCTGTCCTGGGACAGGGCTCGGAGGCAGCGCTCCCACATAGGCCGGGCTTTGGGTCGGTACCGCTCACACCCCCAGACCAGGAGGGGGAGGGGCAGGGTCTGCAGCAGACATGACCAGAGCAGTACCGCCTCCCAACAGGAGGGAGCCGTGAAGGCAGACTGAGAATGAGACTGCACTGAGACAATGGATACAACCTGAGAGAGACAGGCAGAGAGAGAGTGAGGGAGAGAGTGGAAAAGATCGGGAAAGAGCAAAAGAGAGAGGTAGGAGGGGTGAGAGTGGGAGTGAGAGAGGGAATGAGGAGGAATGAGAAGGATTGAGTGAGAGGGGAGATAGGGGCGTGGGAGTGAGGGGGAATGAAAAGGAGCGAGAAGTGATTGAGGGTTGAGAGGGGAGTGAGTGATGAGGCAGAGCTGCGCTGCACTCCCGTTCCTCACCAGCAGGGGCACCCCTGCCAGCCCCGCATACAGCAGCACGATGGCGGTGACGAGGCGGGTGGTCTGCATGGAGATCTTGGGGGGCTCGGACCCCTCGATCGAGGACTTGCGCTGCCCCCTGGTGTCCTCCACCACAATGGCTGGCACATCTCCCAGACCCTCCTCCAACCCCCGGCCCCTCGACCCCCCCTCTGCAGAAACAAAAAAACAAACACCATCAATCTGATCTGTCAAAATTGGGTCCTGTTGTTCACACTGCAGCATGCTTCCTGCCTCAGTGTCCCATACTGTCAAATCAGAAGCGTGGGGCAGAATTCTGTATCTGCTGTGTATGTATGCAATAAGGCCCGACAGGGTGCCGTATGTCAAATGTACGGACGCCTTGGGGTGTTGTGTGAATTGTACATTGCCATTGAAAAGATCCACCAGGAGGCGGAGTTGAGAAGTCATTTAGACTGTGGTTTATTCCAGCTCGGAGACTAATGTAGCTTGAAATGTTATATTCTTTCTTTATATTCTTTCTTACATTTCCATAGAAATCCTTTAGTATTTTATAAAGATTTTCTTAAGGTATGGATTTTTCACAGTTGATACAATGTTTTTTGTTTCAACCAGTCCTGAAAGACAGTGATTTTTTCCCCGTTTTGCTATCTTCCTGTTCATTTAAGAAACATAAGAGTTTACAAACGAGAGGAGGCCATTCGGCCCATCTTGCTCATTTGGTTATTAGTAGCTTATTGATCCCACAACCTCATCGAGCAGCTTCTTGAAGGATCCCAGGGTGTCAGCTTCAACAACATTACTGGGGAGTTGATTCCAGACCCTCACGATTCTCTGTGTAAAAAAGTGCTTCCTATTTTCTGTTCTGAATGCCCCTTTGTCTAATCTCCATTTGTGACCCCTGGTCCTTGTTTCTTTTTTTCAGGTCAAAAAAGTTCCTTGGGTCGACATTGTCAGTACAGTTTAGAATTTTGAATGCTTGAATCAGGTCGCCGCATAGTCTTCTTTGTTCAAGACTGAATAGATTCAATTCTTTTAGCCTGTCTGCATATGACATGCCTTTTAAGCCTGGAATAATTCTGGTTGCTGCTCTTTGCACCCTTTCTAGAGCAGCAATATCATTTTTGTAGTGAGGTGACCAGAACTGAACACAATATTCAAGATGAGGTCTTACTAATGCCTTGTACAGTTTTAACATTACTTCCCTTGATTTAAATTCAACACTTTTCACAATATATCTGAGGATCTTGTTGGCCTTTTTTATAACTTCCTGTGACAGAAATACAATGAGTTCTGGTGATAAATCTGTCTCCCGACCTGTGACGATAGTAAAGAATGGGAGGAGAAGTATCTGGAAGGGCTGGCCTGACAATTCGTTTCCAGGCCCAGGAAGTGGGTCAGTCTGGAAAGAAGAGTTTACAAAAACAAATACGTATTGTGTGTTATTTTTTGTCTGCCAGTGTAATTGTCTGTTCTTTGTCTCACAAATAGACAGTTAAGCACACCTCCAGAACTGTCGCCATGAAAGCACTATCTGGAGCACCACTGTACAGAGCACCTGCACGTTTGGATTTACCCAGGACTGGTTACCGAGCCTTTGTTTTCTGTTCAGGACTATATCGTATTATTCACCCTCCCCGCGCTTTACACATTGTCCAGATGAAGATATTTCTGAGTCAACATAAACTCCTAGGTCTTTTTCATAGATTCCTTCAATTTCAGTGTCTCCCATATTTATAATGCACATTTCTATTGCCTGCATTACCTTACACTTTTGTTGTTTTTCCTTTTCATACTGAAATGTTTTCCCCTCTTTTCCATCCTAGAAAAACAAATAAGGAGCGATGGGCCGCGAAATGGGAGGGAGCGTCTTTGAGACAAGTCTGGGGTCTGGTGGGAGAGTGCTGCAATAGTAACAAACGGCAGTCGAAGGGAGTGGGAACGCAGTGTGACCGAGAGAGCGAGGTTACTGGGCCGACTAGGGCAGAGGTTGTTCCAGCCCCTCTCAATGTACCAGACCTGTGGTACTCAAGTGCAGACATAGTGTGGGGCCAACATAACGACCCGTCACTGGTGCACGCTTGGGGGCAAGTCCGGTCTATTAAAGGTAACGATGTTGATGGTGCTGGGGCGCTAGTATATCCACATTTCAGTATTAAGGGGCAATTACTGTATAGAGTAAACCTAGTCGCGGGCACAGGACAGCCTGTAACACAATTGTTGGTTCCCCAGTCTTGTTGGAGCGAGATCATAAGGCTGGCTCATGATATCCCTTTTTAGGAGCCCCTATGAGCTTCTTTACGGCCGGCGGCCTCGCAGCATTCTCGACCGACTGAGAGGGGTGTAGTGTAGTATGTGCTCCTACTAAGAGATTCCCTGGATTTGGTAGGTCGTTTGGTCCAAGACAACCTCAGATCGGCTCAGAACTGACAGCAGCAGCATTACAACAAAAATGCACGGATTCGAACCTTTCGACCAGGGGACAAGGTAATGCTGCTACTTCCCTCATCATAGCCAAAACTGTGTGCTAAATGGCAGGGGCCGTATGAGGTGATTTGGGCTATAGGGAAAGTAAATTATGAAATTAGACAGCCCGATCGCCGGAATGAACATGAAATTTACCATGTTAATTTGTTAAAGCCCTGGCAGGCAAGGGAGGTCTTATTTATAGCCCCAGACAATATGGAGGATGATTTAGGCCTCTGTCTAGAGACCCCGAACACAAGAACGATTTCTATGGGAGAACAATTGGTTCCGGATCAGCAAAGAGAGCTGCGTAAGCTTATTGAGGAGTTCAGCGATGTTTTTTCTGACATGCCCGGCATTCACAAAGAGGTATGGGATATGCTTGAGCTTGGGGTGATTGAACCTTCCAGGAGCGAGTGGTGCAGTCCAATTGTCATAGTGGCCAAGAAAGACAGCACCAACTGCTTCTGCGTTTATTTCAGAAAGGTAAACGCTATTGCTAAGTTCGATGCATATCTCATCCCTCGAGTCGGCAAACTTTTAGACAAACTGGGAAAAGCGAGGTTTATTTCCACTCTGGACCTGACGAAGGGATACTGGCTCCAGAGAGAAAACCGCATTTTCAACACCAGAAGGGCTGTTCCACTTTAAAACCATGCCATTTGGGCTACATGGTGCACCCACTGCCTTTCAGAGACTGATAGACCAGGTTTTACGCCCACATCATGAATATGCAGCAGCGTATATTGATGACGTGGTGATTTACAGCTCCACCTGGCGAGAGCATTTGGCTAGGGTTACAGCCGTTCTTCAGTCTCTAAGGACAGCCTAGCTGACAAAGCTAACTTGAGGAAATATGCGTTTGCCAAAACAGAGGCGCAATATTTGGGACTCTTAATGGGGAATGGAAGGGTGAGACCTGTGGTCACCAAAATCCAGGCTTTGGTTGATGCAGCGATCCCCAAAACCAAGACTCAGGTGAGGTCACTACTGGGCTTAGCCGGTTATTACCGCCACTTCATCAGAGTACGCCACAGTGGTTAACCCGTTAGTCGACCTCACCAAAGAGTGTTCCAAATTGAATTAAATGGTTAGCTGAGTGTCAGGGGGCGTTTGATTAAGCGTAGACTTTGCCAGGCCCCCACTCTTATTACTCCAGATTTCACCAAGAGATTCATCCTCCACACCAATGCATCGGATGTAGGTTTGGGTACAGTCTTGTCCCAAAAAGTAGCTGGAGTAGAACACCCGATCTTGTACCTGAGCAAAAAAATGTTACCTCGGGAACGTAACTACTCCGTAGTCGAAAAAGAGTGTTTAGCCATTAAATGGGCTACTCACTCTTTACGATACTACCTGCTGGGACACTCATTTGATCTGGTCACAGACCACGCCCCACTCACGTTGTTAAGTACAATGAAGAACAGCAATGCCCGGATAACTCTGTGGTATCTGGCATTGCAGCCCTTCATGTACCATATGGTACACCGTGCAGGGAAAGAACACCAAAATGCAGATTATTTTTCCCGGGAGGGGGGAGTAGTGGGAAAGGTAGATTTAGCTGAGTGTTCCTTCGGCTCCACTCTGAGCGGTGGGTTGGCCTGACAGTTCGTTTCCGGGACCGGGAAGTGGGTCAGCCTGGAAAGAAGCGAGACTCTGTTCTAAGACCGTATTGACCTGAAAGGTAAACGAGGGGCAGCTGCAAGTAATAAGGCAGCTGCATCCATTTACCTAGATGTCATACGGGAGTACATATAGGGGCCAGGGTAATGCTGATCTGTTCCTTCGTTTGGGTTAAATGGTGGGAGAGAGAAGGACTGAGAGAAGCGCTCTCAGAGTTTACAAACAAAAAAATACGTGTTGTGTGTTATTTTTTGTCTGTCAGTGTAATTGTCTGTTCTTTGTCTCATAAATAGACAGTTAAAGCACACCTCCAGAGCTGTCACAACGAAAGCACATCCGGAGCACCACTGCACAGAGCACCTGCACGTTTGTATTCACCCAGGACTGGTGACCGAGCCTTTGCTTTCTGTTCAGGACTGTATTGTGTTATTCACCCTCCCCGCGCTTTACACATTGTCCAGATGAAGATTTTTCTGAGTCAACGTAAACTCCTAGGTCTTTTTCATAGATTCATTCAATTTCAGTATCTCCCATATTTATAATGCACATTTTTATTGCCTGCATGCAGTACCTTACACTTTTCTCTATTAAATGTCATTTGCCATATGTCTGCCCAGTTCTGAATCTTATCTAGATCATTTTGAATGACCTTTGCTGTTTTGCCACGGCTATTTTCGCGTCATCTGCAAATTTAACAAGTTTGCTTACTATATCAGAATCTAAATCATTAATGTAGATTAGGAATAGCGGAGGACTTAATACTGATCCCTGTGGTACTCCACTTGTTACCTCACTCTATTTTCTCCTCTAATCAGTACTTTCTGTTTTCTACATGTTAACCATTCCCTAATCGATGTACATGCATTTCCTTTGACTTATTTCCTTTGAGATACTCTGAGATACTGTACCTATATTGAGTACAGTGTACTTTGTACAAATCATAGTACATAGGTCAATTATGGGCAACTTGACAGTTTTTTGGACAGCCAAATGTCAACAATGGACTGCCCAAAGGGCAAGTACAATTACCAAAATTTTGCGAGCCCTGCTTGAACTCTCCAATTAACTCACACAGATCTTGTTTCTGATCTGGAAGTAACTCTTCCCCCATCGAATGCTCTGAGTGCTAGGGGCCTCTATACAGGGTCCAAAATCATCCTCTACCTCGTCTGGGGCTACAAATAAGGCCTCCATTGCCAGCCAGGCCTTCAGTAAGTTTACATGGTAAATGTCACGCTCATTGTGGCAATCAGGCAGCCGAATTTCATAATTTACTTTCCTTATAGCCCGAATCACCTCATACGACCCCTGCCATTTAGATAACAGTTTGTATTCTGATGTGGGAAGAAGCAGTAATACCTTGTCTCCTGATCGAAAGGTCCAGGCATTTTGATTGTATTGCTGCTATTGCCAGTGCTGAGACAATTTTAATTTGTCCTGGGCCAACAGCCAACCAAATCGAGGCGATCTCAGAGTAGGAGTACATGCTGCAATACATTTTTAGACAAGCCTTTGTGCTTTTCCCACAGTGCGTTCAAAGGGAGTGGAAATTATTGGCAGTGGGACCAAAGGGGCGGGGCGCACTCGGCCCGGCGCCACTCACAGGCATGTGGCTACATATTTCAACACTTCATTATGAAGCCCTACTCAATAAAATCGACCCAATATGTATTCCCTTGTTTTATCATCTCCTAGGTGTCCCGCAAAAGCAATTTCATGTGCCAGCCTCATAACCTTGAGCTGGTAAGATTGAGGAATCATCAATTGTGTTACAGGCTGTCATGTGCCCGTGGCAGGGTTCACCCTATAAAATAATTACCCCTTGATAATGAAGTGTGGATATACTAGTGCCCCAGTGCCTTTAACATCCTTATCTTCAATGGACCTGACCTCTCCCCAAGCATTCACTAGTGTGGGGTCGTTTCTCTGGCCCCACATGCGTCCGTGCTTTGGTCCCACATTTTTCCGGTGTATGAAGGGGTTTGATAGCATTCCACCAGACCCCATCCTCATTTCATTGATGCTCTTTCCCATTTTTTTGATCCATTTCTTCCTTTGTTTTTCTAGGATGAAAAAGGGAAGAAAACAAGTCAGCTTGTAAGGGAATTGTATCGGAACTGCCGATATATATTTAGTGTGGATACAGGAGAGCACAACCTGACCTTGTGGCTGCCACTGTACACTGCCAAAGAGAGCTGTCCAAATTAAGGTCTGCCGTTCATAGGCGACCAGATATACCTCCGGGTCATCGTTTGTTGTCATTTTCTGTGCCCGCACTTTAGGGGGCACCATCACGGTTCCTGTTGGTATTTGGTGTGCGTTTCTGATGCCGATCCTCTCGATCAGGGCAGTGTACCTCTCGAGTGGAAGCGACAGCGAGTGGGAGAAGTACAGGCGTGGAAAAGTACAGAGCAGTTTCGAAGCAGAAAGAAGAAATTGCATCTTGAATTGCTTTAATCAGAAAACAGAGGACATTGGGGAAACACAGCAGCAGCTCAAAGTCAACAGTGTTTTTCTGATAACAAACAAGCTGAAACTCGGAGCAGCTGATTCAAATTCAGCGCCGTTTTGAGACACGGGCGAGGGGAGGAGCCAACAGCACAGCAGAACAACGCAGTTAAACAAGGCAGTCTTCCCAGCGACAGCGAGTGGAAGCGACAGCGAGTGGGAGAAGTACAGGCGTGGAAAAGTACAGAGCAGTTTCGAAGCAGTTTGAAAGCAGGTTGACGGCTGCAGAAGAAACTAAACTTCAAAAAAAAAAACCTCAACATGGTCTTCAAGCCAGTAATCTGTGACACCTGCTTGATGTGGGAAATCCAAGAAAACCCAGCGGAGCTAAACCAAGTGTGCGTAAAGTGCCGCGCGATCCAGGATTTGCATAAACTAGTAAGTATGCTAGAAATGGAGCTGGAAGAAGTGAGACAGCAACAGGATCTTGAGGAACTGGCACACCCACAATTCATGGAAGTCTGCATCACCCCTAACAGACTGAAAGCCACCAGGGAGATAGAAGGTCAGAACAGCTGGGTTCAGGTAGGCAGAAGCAGGGAAAAAAAGAAACTTCGTCAAACACCACCACCAGAAATCAAAACAACCAACAGATTTGAGTCACTTCAGAATTTTGATGAGCAGAACCAACAACAAGAGAATGAAAGGAACAACATCCAGGACCCTATTGACAGTGGTGACCAGACAGCAAAAAGAAGGGAGGTCATGATTGTTGGGGACTCCATATTGAGAAACACAGCAAGTTCAGTTCGCAGTTTGGACCCCCTTACTACAACAGTGTGCTGCCTTCCGGGACCCTCGGTCAAGCACATCACTGAGAACGTGGACAGGCTCCTAGAACGAACAGGAGACGACCCGGTAGTAGTCGTCCACATCGGTACAAACAACATTGGAAGAGACAGACCAAAATCCCTGCAAAACAAATTCAGAGAGCTAGGAAGGAAATTAAAAGAGAAAACCAAAACTGTGGTATTTTCTGGTATACTACCCGCACCTTGCAAAGGACCATATGGACAGCTGGAAATAATTAATCAAAACGCATGGCTGAAGACGTGGTGCACACGGGAAGGCTTCACCTATCTTGATCATTGGACCACATTCTACAACGAGGACCATCTGTATAGACGGGATGGACTGCATTTAAATAACAAGGGAACTAGTCTACTCTGAGAAAAGATCCTCGAGCAGGTTCAGAAGCATTTAAACTAGAAAGGAAGGGGGGAGAAATCAACAAAAAAACAGAAGGGAGACCGCATCAAAACAAGAACAACAACTCAGGTAAGAGAACCATTAAATGTATTTATCTAAATGCTAGAAGTATCAGAAACAAAATTCTAGAACTTGAAGCTACTGCACTAACAGGTAACTATGATGTGATAGGTGTTACAGAAACGTGGTTATCTGAGAGTGATGGGGACTGTTGGAAAACATGGATTGAGAATTGATTAGGGGTTTGCTACGCATGTGGACTAGCAGAGCTATACTGGTGTTCTTTTCTGAAAAGAGACTAATATTGCAGATAGCAGACTCTTTGGTTCAAATTGCATGTACTGCTAACCATTGATAGAGACATTGCGTCTACAAACTCTTGCCCAACAATGACTGCAAGCTAACGAGATAACAATGCTGTGGACTAGAAGGGAACAGGCTCTAGACTTCAGAGAGATCAAAAGAGATAATCCCACTGGCATCAAAGGGGGTCGCAAGGAGATAACAAAAGGCAGATGTATGGACCTTTTGTCTCCGGGAGTGTGAGGAATGCACTGAGTTCAGGGGTTGTCACATTAGACTACACACACACACACACACACACACACACACTAAATTAACAGAATAAAGTGTTGTACCTTGACCATTGGTTAATGTCAGAGAAAGGGGAGGTGGACCATCTATACAGAAGGGTATTTAATGTCACGCATACATTGTAATTTTGAGTGTTGTTTGTCCTGTACCTGGGACCAGACTCCCTGCATATTTCAATAAACCTGGCAACTGATTGAAGAAAAGGACTCTGTGCATTTTCTTGAATCTACTTACTCACCATCTATTTTTTAAGTACTTCAGGGACGAATATAATATTTGTGGGTATACACTGTATAGGAAAGACAGGCAGGACAGAAGAGGAGGAGGGGTAGCGCTATACATAAGAAACAGTCTTGAAGCCCAGGTGTTAAACCTGGACAAAGAAAATAAGACAGAATCAATATGGGTCAGAATAACAGACAAAAATTCAAAAGGCATAATAATAGGAGCATGCTATAGACCGCCAGATTCAGACGGTGAGCACAATAATCTGTTATACAATGACATTAGAAATGTGTGTAGCAAAGGAGAAGCCATACTAATGGGGGATTTCAACTTCCCCCAAATAAAATGGGAAAACCCGGTGGGTAGCGCGAAGGATGAAATAGAAATGGTGGAAATGACAAATGACTGCTTCCTAACACAATTTGTGAAGGCACCCACTAGAGGGGAGGCATGCCTTGATTTAGTCTTTTCAAATAACAAAGATAGAATAACTAAAACAGAGGTCAGAGAACCACTGGCAAACTCAGACCACAACATGGTCTCATTTGAAGTGTTTTTTAAATCCCCAAAAGTAAAGACTAAAGCTAAGGCTTACAATTTTAGAAAAGCAAACTATGAAGGCATGAAACAGAGACTAACAGAAGTAGATTGGAGTAAAATAGAGAAAACACCCACAGAAGAAGGATGGTTGTTCTTCAAAAATGTAGTACTAGAGGCGCAAAACAATTATATCCCTAAAGTAGACAAATCTAAATGTAAAACTAAATTGCCAAAATGGTTTAATAGATCAATTAAAAAAAATATTCAGCGAAAAAAGGCACTTTACAGAGCATTAAAAAAGGACCAAAAAGAAAGTACGCAGAAAGAGTACACAGAACTGCAAACGCAAGTCAAAAAGGAAGTTAGAAAGGCCAAGAGAGAAATAGAAATGAACATTGCTAAGGGAGCTAAAACCAATTCCAAAATGTTTTTTCAATATTACAACAGCAAGAGAACATTCAAAGAGGAGATTAAATGTTTAAGAGATACAAATGGCAAAATCGTAGAGGAAGAAAAAAAAATAGCAAATATGTTAAATGATTACTTTTCACAAGTTTTTACAAAGGAAGATACTGACAACATGCCCCACATGTCATCCAGTTCCTATCCAGTTTTAAATAACTTTAGCATAACTGAGGCAGAAGTGTTAAAGGGACTAGGAGCTCTTAAAATAAACAAATCCCCTGGGCCGGATGAGATCCTCCCAGTAGTACTCAAAGAAATGAAAGAAGTAATTTACAAACCGCTAACCAAGATCATGCAGCAGTCTCTTGACACAGGGGTGGTACCGACAGACTGGAAAATTGCAAACGTAATACCGATCCACAAAAAGGGAAACAAAACTGAACCAGGTAACTACAGACCAGTAAGCCTGACTTCTATTATATGCAAACTTATGGAAACTATAATAAGATCCAAAATGGAAAATTACCTATATGGTAACAGGGTACTGGGAGACAGTCAACATGGTTTTAGGAAAGGGAGATCGTGCCTAACTAACTTGCTTGATTTTTTTGAGGATGCAACATCGATAATGGATAATTGCAAAGCATATGACATGGTTTATTTAGATTTCCAGAAAGCTTTTGACAAAGTCCCGCACAAAAGATTAATTCTCAAACTGAACGCAGTTGGGATTCAAGGAAACACATGTACATGGATTAGGGAGTGGTTAACATGTAGAAAACAGAAAGTACTGATTAGAGGAAAAATCTCAGAATGGAGTGTGGTAACCAGCGGTGTACCACAGGGATCAGTATTAGGTCCTCTGCTATTCCTAATCTACATTAATGATTTAGATTCTGGTATAGTAAGCAATCTTGTTAAATTTGCAGACGACACAAAAGTAGGAGGAGTGGCAAACACTGTTGCAGCAGCAAAGGTCATTCAAAATGATCTAGACAAGATTAAAAGGCATGTCATATGCAGACAGGCTAAAAGAATTGAATCTGTTCAGTCTTGAACAAAGAAGACTACGTGGCGACCTAATTCAAGCATTCAAAATTCTAAAAGGTATTGACAGTGTCGACCCAAGGGACTTTTTTAAGCCTGAAAAAAGAAACAAGGACCAGGGGTCACAAATGGAGTTTAGAAAAAGGGGCATTCAGAACAGAAAATAGGAGACACTTTTTTACACAGAGAATTGTGAGGGTCTGGAATCAACTCCCCAGTAATGTTGTTGAAGCTGACACCCTGGGATCCTTCAAGAAGCTGCTTGATGAGATTTTGGGATCAATAAGCTACTAACAACCAAACGAGCAAGATGGGCCGAATGGCCTCCTCTCGTTTGTAAACTTTCTTATGTTCTTATGTTCTCTTTCTCTCCGCTGGCACCTATTTCTGGTCCAGCTCTTCCAGCAGTGCGGATAATGCAGTGACGTCCATGACTTCTGGTATTGTGACTCCGCCCCCTTTCTGGATGGCTAACTTCAGACTGACCCTGGAATTAACTACCAAATCATCCAGTCCGGGGCACACTGTTCCTGTTATACCACACCCTCACAGGTCAAGAGGGAGATTGTTGACTAGGATTAATTCACTCTGTCACATAAGTTCAAATCTTTAAATGAAGCCTTTTTAACATTTTGCAAGCAATTGTCTGAAGCACCAGCTATTAAACTGTTTTTATTTGAAGGTAGGAGCTTATATTCCATGGCAGCAGCAGGAATTTTGCATTAGATATGCAGTGAGCAGGAGAGCAGATGGACTAGAACGCGCTCGTAAGTAATTAACTACAGCTTTGTGTAATTGTAAATTGAGTTATTGCTAGTTTGATGCTGTAAAGTGAACAGTGTTAGCCAGTTATGTTGAATTGAGTGTTTGTCAAGTTACAGGGCTGATTCAATTAGTGTAATTTGCAAGCCATTGTCTACAGCACACAGCTCTTGACCTCCAGGGCATTATATAAGCACTGACGCTAACCTAGTGCACCAGCACTCAGCGTAAGTTAAGAACATAAGAAGAACATAAGTTTACAAACGAGAGGAGGCCATTCGGCCCATCTTGCTCGTTTGGTTGTTAGTAGCTTATTGATCCCAAAATCTCATCAAGCAGCTTCTTGAAGGATCCCAGGGTGTCAGCTTCAACAACATTACTGGGAAGTTGATTCCAGACCCTCACAATTCTCTGTGTAAAAAAGTGCATCCTATTTTCTGTTCTGAATGCCCCTTTGTCTAATTTCCATTTGTGACCCCTGGTCCTTGTTTCTTTTTTCAGGCTGAAAAAGTCCCTTGGGTCGACACTGTCAATACCTTTTAGAATTTTGAATGCTTGAATTAGGTTTCCACGTAGTCTTCTTTGTTCAAGACTGAACAGATTCAATTCTTTTAGCCTGTCTGCATATGACATGCCTTTTAAGCCCGGAATAATTCTGGTCACTCTTCTTTGCACTCTTTCTAGAGCAGCAATATCTTTTTTATAGCGAGGTGACCAGAACTGCACACAATATTCAAGATGAGGTCTTACTAGTGCATTGTACAGCTTTAACATTACTTCCCTTCATTTAAATTCAACAATTTTCACAATGTATCCGAGCATCTTGTTAGCCTTTTTTATAACTTCCCCACATTGTCTAGATGAAGACATTTCTGAGTCAACAAAAACTCCTAGGTCTTTTTCATAGATTCCTTCTCCAATTTCAGTATCTCCCATATGATATTTATAATGTACATTTTTATTTCCTGCGTGCAGTACCTTACACTTTTCTCTATTAAATGTCATTTGCCATGTGTCTGCCCAGTTCTGAATCTTGTCTAGATCATTTTGAATGACCTTTGCTGCTGCAACAGTGTTTGCCACTCCTCCTACTTTTGTGTCGTCTGCAAATTTAACAAGTTTGCTTACTATACCAGCATCTAAATCATTAATGTAGATTAGGAATAGCAGAGGACCTAATACTGATCCCTGTGGTACACCACTGGTTACCACACTCCATTCTGAGGTTTCTCCTCTAATCAGTACTTTCTGTTTTCTACATGTTAACCACTCCCTAATCCATGTACATGTGTTTCCTTGAATCCCAACTGCGTTCAGTTTGAGAATTAATCTTTTGTGCGGGACTTTGTCAAAAGCTTTCTGGAAATCTAAATAAACCATGTCATATGCATTTATCCATTATCGATGTTGCATCCTCAAAAAAATCAAGCACGATCTCCCTTTCTTTAAACCATGTTGACTGTCTCCCATGACCCTGTTACCATATAGGTAATTTTCCATTTTGGATCTTATTATAGTTTCCATAAGTTTGCATATAATAGAAGTCAGGCTTACTGGTCTGTAGTTACCTGGTTCAGTTTTGTTTCCCTTTTTGTGGATCGGTATTACGTTTGCAATTTTCCAGTCTGTCGGTACCACCCCTGTGTCATGAGACTGCTGCATGATCTTGGTTAGCGGTTTGTAAATTACTTCTTTCATTTCTTTGAGTACTACTGGGAGGATCTCATCCGGCCCAGGGGATTTGTTTATTTTAAGAGCTCCTAGTCCTTTTAACACTTCTGCCTAACAGTTATTTAAAACTGGATAGGAACTGGATGACATGTGGGGCATGTTGTCAGTATCTTCCTTTGTAAAAACTTGTGAAAAGTAATCATTTAATACATTTGCTATTTTTTTTTCTTCATCTACGATTTTGCCATTTGTATCTCTTAAACATTTAATCTCCTCTTTGAATGTTCTCTTGCTGTTATAATATTGGAAAAACATTTTGGAATTGGTTTTAGCTCCCTTAGCAATATTCATTTCTATTTCTTTCTTGCCCTTTCTAACTTCCTTTTTGACTTGCGTTTGCAGTTCTGTGTACTTTCTGCGTACTTTCTTTTTGGTCCTTTTTTAATGCTCTGTAAAGTGCCTTTTTTCACCGAATATTTTTTTTAATTGATCTATTAAACCATTTTGGCAATTTAGTTTTACATTTAGATTTGTCTACTTTAGGGATGTAATTGTTTTGCGCCTGTAGTACTACATTTTTGAAGAACAACCATCCTTCTTCTGTGGGTGTTTTCTCTATTTTACTCCAATCTACTTCTGTTAGTCTCTGTTTCATACCTTCATAGTTTGCTTTTCTAAAATTTTAAACCTTAGCTTTAGTCATTACTTTTGGAGTTTTAAAGAACACTTCAAATGAGACCATGTTGTGGTCTGAGTTTGCTAGTGGTTCTCTGACCTCTGTTTTAGTTATTCTATCTTCGTTATTTGAAAAGACTAAATCAAGGCATGCCTGCCCTCTAGTCGGTGCCTTGACAAATTGTGTTAGGAAGCAGTCATTTGTCATTTCCACCATTTCTATTTCATCCTTCGTGCTACCCACTGGGTTTTCCCATTTTATTTGGGGGAAGTTGAAATCCCCCATTAGTATGGCTTCTCCTTTGCCACACGCATTTCTAATGTCATTGTATAACAGATTATTGTGCTCACCGTCTGAATCTGGCGGTCTATAGCATGCTCCTATTATTGTGCCCTTTGAATTTTTGTCAGTTATTCTGACCCATACTGATTCGGTTTTATTTTCTTTGTCCAGGTTTAACACCTGGGCTTCAAGACTGTTTCTTATGTATAGCGCTACCCCTCCTCCTCTTCTGTCCTGCCTGTCTTTCCTATACAGTGTATACCCACAAATATTATATTCGTCCCCATCACTCTCAGACAACCAAGTTTCAGCAACACCTATCACATTATAGTTACCTGTTAGTGCAATAGCTTCAAGTTCTAGAATTTTGTTTCTGATACTTCTAGCATTTAGATAAATACATTTAATGGTTGTCTTACCCGCGTTGTTGTTCTTGTTTTGATGCGGTCTCCCTGTTTTTTTGTTGATTTCTCCCCCGTTCCTTTCTAGTTTAAATGCTTCTGAACCTGCTCGAGGATCTTTTCTCCAAGTAGACTGGTTCCTAGTTCCTAGTGCGCCCACACTTAGCACCAGCTCACCGAAGGGCCATATCTCCAAAGGTCTGCACAATTATTTAACCAAACAACATGAAGGCTCCAACTCCAGAACAGGTTTGCATACATTTTCCTTTCTCCTCTATTAATTAATGCTCTCGCTCCTCCTGTACCTCTGTCTGTTTTCACCACCCTCTCCATAGCCATTTCTACTTCCTATTGCTCCCTATCGTGACAAACTTAAATATCCCTGTAAGCCTCTCCTCTCATTCCCATCCTCTATTTCTCCCTGCCACGACAAATCTAACTCCTCTAACCTAATCTCCCTGCCTCTCCCCCACTTTCTCTCTGGCGGCCTCTGGAATTGTCGCTCGTCTTCCAACAAAGCTGACTTCATCTCTGCCTCTTACCTCTGTCTTGACTTCCTAGCTCTCACTGAAACCTGGATCTCCCCTGATAACACTACCACTCTGGCCACTCTTTCCTCTTTCTATGTCCTGTCCCACTCTCCTGACCCCTCTGGACAGAGTTGGGGAACAAGACTTCTACTCTCTCCCTCCCTGCTCTTTTCTGTCCCCCTGCACTCTCTCTGTTAGCACCTTTGAGTTTCACGCTGTTGAAATCACCTCCCCTTGTCGTCTCATTGTTCTCTACCACATTCCTGGACCACATAGCCACTTTCTTGATGGGCTTGATGTCCTCCTCTCCTCCCTTCCTGCTCCCTCCACCCCTGTTATTCTGATAGGAGATCCACCTCTCCAACCCTAACTACTCTGCTGGATTTCTTCCCCTTCACTCTTTTGCCTTCTCCCCCCACTCACACAGTGGGCCGTCAGCTGGACCTCATCTTCACCAAAGACTGCTCTTGATATCTCCGATCACTTCTTCATCTCCTCTCTGTCGCTCCCATCCCTTAGTACTCCATCGACCCCCTCTGTCTTCTCTACTGCTCTTTCGCATCTCCCCTCTATCTACTCCTTTCCCTGTCACCCTCGACCCGCCCACTTCTCCCCACCTCAGCCAATGCTCTCCTCCATGCTTGGGTCGGCTCGTATCGAACGGTGCTTTGCTGAAAATAAATGGAAGAAAACCGATCTCCCTGGTTCTTTGGATCGATATCACTCACTCCTCTCTTCCTTCTCTCCTCTCTTCCTTCTATTCTACATATGTTCCTACTTCCAGTCTGTCATTCAGACTTCCACTAACAAGCCTCAAACTTTTTTCCTTCTCCTCCCTCCTTAGCCCTCCCCCCTCTTCCACCTTACTCCATCTTGGCTGATGACTTTGCCTCCTCCTCCAAAATCACAGACATTCACAAACTCTTCAACACCTCGCCTCCTTCCCCACCCACCCCCTGTCTTCTGCTCATCACTCCCCATCACTCCCTGCAACCCCTACTAATCTACCCTCCTTCTCGTCCATCTCAAACTCTGATGTTTGCTTCCTCCAGAGCCATAAAACCACCGTGTGTGCTCTGGACGCCTTCCTCATTCAGCTCTTCCAGGCTGCTGCCCCTGCTCTACTCCCTTTCATCTTCTCTCTTCTTAACATGTCTGTGCTCTCTGGCTGTTTCCCCCTGCCTTCAAACAGGCCTGCATCACCCCTATCTAAAAAAAAACCCTCCCTTGATTCCTCATCCTTCCAGAACTACTGTCCTGTCTCCCTTCTCCCGTTCCTCTCTAAAACCTTTCAGCAAGCAGTACACCGCCAGCTCTCTGCTTTCCTGTCAACACATTCTCTCAACCCCCTCCAATCTGGTTTTTGCCCAGCACACTCCACTGAAACTGCTTTTCTCTTTGTCACTAACTCTCTACTCTTTGCCCATGCCACCTCCCTCTCTGTTCTTATTCTCCTCGACCTCTCTGTTGTCTTTGACATGGTTAATCACTCTGTTATCCTGTCCTCCCTCACTGACCTGGGAATCTCCGGCACTGCTCTTGCCTGGTTCTCCTCCTATCTCGCTGATCACACATACTGGGTGTCCTGTCATGGCTCATCCTCTGCCTCTTGCTCTCTTTTGACAGGTGTCCCCCAAGGCAGTCCTGGGACCTCTCGTTTTCTCTCTACACCCACTCCATGGGTCCGCTCATCTCCTTCTATGGTTTTTCATATCATCTCTATGCTGATGATGCCCAGATCTTCATCTCTTTTCCCACTTCTGACATCTCTACCTGTCTCTCGGCCATCCCCTCCTGGATGCACTCGCTTCATCTTAAACTCAACTTCTCCAAATCAGACCTCCTTTTCTTCCTCCCCCACCACTGATCTCTCTGTCTATTCCTCTTGAATCCACCACCCTCTCTCCCTCCTCATCCACCAAGAACCTCTGTGTCACCCTCGACCCCTCCCTCTCCTCTCAGCACATCTCTACTTTGGCACGCTCCTGTTGCTTCTTCCTCAACAACATACGCAGAATTCGCCCCTTCCTCACCAACTCCTCCATGCAGCTCCTAGTTCAGGCTCTGGTACCGTCCCGCCTCGACTACTGTAATGCCCTCCTGGCTGGCCTCCTTGCTTCTGCTATCTATCCGCTCCAGCTCATCCTAAATTCTACTGCTCACCTTGTCTTTTCCTTCCTGATTTCTCCACACTACTTCACTACTCCGCTTATCGACTATACTGGACTATATGGCACCCAATTGTACCAGTACTTACGTCAGCTTGTACTTGCACTGAACTGCTCCATACCTTGCCACATTCAACTACTGCTTCTACTTATGACTGCTTACTGTAGATTATACATTTTCACATTTTTTGTAATTGCTATTATTTGAAATTGTTCTTATCCATTTACTGTACTTACTACTTGCTCTTAATGTAATTTTCTCTTATAGAAAATGTTTACTATAAGTTTAACTGCTCTTTAAATCACTCTCAAACACTCAAACTGATTTTATTATTTTATAACTGCTCGATCAGTATTGTGATGTTTTGTAATTTGATACTTCATAATGTACTATTTTGTATCAACTATAAGTTGCCCTGTAAGTAATAAATAATAATAAATAAATGTTAAAATATCCAAAGTCTGGGCAGTTTTATTGAAATAATTGAGTTTCACCGTTGCTAGCACTGTACCTTAACCTCTGAACCATGAGATGGAGAGCCGGTACTTACTGGCATGGCAGCGCCCCCTGCAGAGCGTCTCGGTAAGGGTGAGAATAGAGCAGCACAGCGCCGTGGCAGTGCCCCCTCCCACCAGCAGGGGCAGGCACAACCCGAAGCCCAGGCCGATGTACCCGGGGCTGTAGTGGCAGGTGCCCCCCTGGTAGAAGCGCTGCCCAGGGGTGTGCCAACCCAGCGAGGGCAGTGTGGCCAGGATGAAGGCAGCTGTCCAGCCTCCCAACGTGGCCTGCCACGCCTGCTTCCGTGGGCTTGAGAGACGGTAATTCACCGGCCACTTCACCATCCACATCCGGTGGTAGGAGAGAGAGGAGGGGGGGGGGGGGGGGGCGGGAGAGAGGAGAGGAGGGGAAGATTGAGAAGGGTTAAGAGAGAGGGAAGAAACAGTTATTCGCTCTTGTGCCCGTGAAAATTCATGAAACTGCAGTACTGTATCAGCCATCTTGTCTCCAGTCCCATTTCCGGTTATAAAGGAGTCTGAAGTCTGCGTTGGAGCATCATTTTCTTAGCCTCCAGGGGGGTAGAACAATAATATTGCAATTATTACTATTAACACTCAATGGTATGATATGTTAATAGGATACCAACTAACACAAGGAAAGAAGACAAAGAGACAGACAAACATACAATCAGACACACATACACACAAATGGGGAGGGCTCACCTGTGAAGCAGGTTGCCAGCATTAGGCAGTAGAATGTGGAGACGAAGGCTTTGCAGAGGTTCTCTGTCCAGTGCTGTGCTCCCCTGAGCTGGCTGTACTGGGAGGGCTGCGGGGGGCGCTGGTTTGCTTCCCCCAGCTGCACGCAGGAGAAGAGGATGAGGGGCAGGGCAGCGCTGAGCATGTGGGTCCCCCCCAGAAGGGCAAGGAGCAGGTCCAGGGCCCGGCGCTGCTCACAGCGAGCAGAGAGCCCCAGCAGCACCCAGCCATTCAGCACCATGGACAGCACCCCACACCCCAGCCAGTAGGAGGCGCTCTGCTGGAGCCCAGAGTGAGACAGGAGAGATGGGGGGGCCTGGGAGGATATGGGGGAGGGGGGTGGTGTCATTACTGTGTGTATGTGTATGTGTTTATCTCTGTCTGTCTTTGTTTTTCAGAAAGAATTTACATCAACTGTCTCCACTCCCTTTTACCCTCCTCTCATTCTATCGTCCTTCCCTTCCCCCTCTCCTGATTACTATAAAGTTGATTTCTTCTGCCAAAGCAAGTCAAATGATCTCTCTTGTCCTTATCTCTTCTTGAAATAACTCTGTAGTAAGGAAATTAACCCCATCAATCACAAAGTGGGCATGTCAGAGGAGCAGGGGTGGACAATGTCTGATTAATTAATTAATTTATAAACACTTCATTTGGAGTGGGAAATCAGCAAAACTGGCTTTCTGGATGAAGTAACGTTACAGAAAAAAATCTGGAGCTGAACTATTTAAACAGTTCAAGTGGTATTATATACTGAGAAGTAAAAGAAAATGAATTGGATGAGATAATGTGTACAGTGCTGCATGAGAGCACAGCACTCCTGTGTTCCAGTGAAGTCGCTTATAATTGAACTGCTCTGTGATGCTCATGCAGGTCAGTAGGGCAATTCTCAGATGAGGATCTGATTGGTAATTAATGTGTCTGATTGCTAATAATGTCTCTGATTGGTAATCAATGCACTCCAGACTCAGCCATGTCATTTGCTAATCGATAATCAATCACAGCGGTGATCAATGTTTATTTAGCAATCCAAACCGATTCTGAACCCAGATCTGCAATAAAAAAAGAATAATGAAAACCCTGAAATTAGTCTGCTATTATATTCAAAACATTCCCTCTTCAAACATCCACTTTAAAAACATCCCCACTTCAAATATTCCACTCAAACAGCCATTCAAAAATCCCCTGTGCAAACATCAACTATTTAAACATCCCCTCTTTAAATATACACTCTTCAAACACCCCCTCTTCAAAAAGCCTTCTTACCTCTTCAAATCTTCAAACACCACCTCTTAAACATCACTTCTTCAAACATACCTTCTTCAAACATCCCCTCTTCACCTCTTCAAATATCTACACTTCAGATCCCTTATTCACCTCTTCAAATATTCTCTTCAAACAATGCTTCTTCACATCCCCTCTTCAAACATGACCTCTTCAAAAATCACCCTTCAAACATCCTCTCTTCAAACATCACCTCTCAAACCCCCCTCTTCAAGCAATACTTCTTCAAATATCAACTATTCATATCTCCTCTTCAAATACCCCTCTTCAAACATCCCCTCTGAAAACATCCTCTCTTTAAACATCCCATTTCAAACATCCCCTCTTCAAATGTCCCACTTTCAAACATCCCTTTTTCATCTCTTCAAACATCACCTCTTCACACATTCCCTCTTAAAACCCCTCTTCATCTATTCAAATATCACCTAGTTAAACATCTCTTCAACTCTTCAAATCCCCTCTTCAAACATCAACTATTCATATCCCCTCTTCAAACATACCTTGTTCAAACATGACCGCTTCACATCACCTTTTAAAACATCCCCTCTTCAAACATCACCCCTTCACCTCTCCACATCTCTTCTTCAAAACATCCCCTCTTCAAACATCCCCTCTTCAAAACATCTCCTATTCACACATCCCCTTCAAACATCCCCTTTTCATCTCTTGAAACATCCCATCTTCAAACTGCACCTCTTCAAACATCCCTTCTTCAAACATTCCCTCTTAACACACCCTCTATCCCTCTTCAAACATCCCTTCTTAACATTCCCTCTTTAAACATCACCTCTTCAAATACCTGCTCTTCAAAACATCAACTCTTCAAGCGTCCCCTTTTCAAAAATTCCCAATTCACCTCTTCAAAAATCCTCTTTCACCTATTCAAACATCCCCTCTTCAAACATCTATTCAAAATGTCCCCCCTTCAAACATTCCTTTTTCATCTCTTCAAACATCCCATCTTCAAACATCACCTTCAAACATTCTCTCTTAAAACACCCCTCTTCATCTCTTCAAGCATAACCTCTTTAAAAATCTCTTCACATCCCCTCTTCAAACACCTCAAATCACATGTGCAAACATTACCTCTTCAAACTCCCCTCTTCAAATACCCCCTCTTCAAACATCCCTTTTTCATTTCTTCAAAAATCCCAGCTTCAAACACCCCCTCTTCTAACATCACTTCTTCAAACATTCCCTCTTCAAACATCCCCTCTTCAAACACTCCCTCTTCAAAAAGTCAGCAGTCTGTGACATGCATCCATCACTCAGCTGTACAAAGGTACACATTCATATATTAAGTGGGCTTTAGGATTTAGAAAATGTATCTGTATCTCAGACAGATGGATTGACAGCCTCTGTGTATGACCAGATTGTACAACTTTCAATAACTTGTGCTGAACCAGTTTCATCTAAACATGTAGTTCACAATGGTTGGGTCATATTAAAAACAAGGTAAATGAAATAGGAAATAAAAGGGTCATCTTTTCACATTTAGTTGTATCAATGATCTGCCAAAGAAGGGAAAAAAGTGCAGAATGTAATTGCCTGCTGATTGGCTAGTGTGCCTATGCACAGAGAGTTAAGCTGGGCTGAGTGTGTGTGTGTGTGTGTGTGTGGCTGCAGTATTGTGAATAAACCACTTCTTCTGTCATTAATTACAGCGGCTACAGCAAGCAGCTTATAGAACAGCCATTCTCCAGATCTACATCCTTGTTGAATCCTCTCTACAAGTGCACATCAATACCTCTTCACACGGAGACAACCCTGAACCCTCTCTACAACAACACATCTTCACACTGGGACAACCCTGAACCCTCTCTACAACAATACCTCTTCACACTGAAACAACCTTGAACCCTCTTGTCACAAAGATGACCGGAGTGGGTGACGTCTGACCAGAGCCAGGAAATAAGCAACAGAGAGGTGGAGTCTGGTGGAGCTGAGTGAATGGTCTCGTTCAGCATTTAACAAATGAACAGACAGACAGAAAATAAACGGTTGTAACAATACAAAAACAGGACATGGCACATTCACCAAAATAAATAGACAAACAAAACACAGTGAGCAGATATTTTACCACTACTACGACTGCTATTATTGTTATTCGTACTACCTCCGTGCGGCAGGCTGGCGAGTGGATAGAGGCCCAGAGACAGACTGCAGTTCAAATATACTTTTATTAGAAATAGATACAAAAATAAAAAGGCACAAGGGCCAAAACAAAGGGATTGAAACACAAAAACAAAAGACAAAAAGCAAAATGTATAAAATAAAGATTTCCAGGCTGGACAATGCCTTCACTGGATTTAGAAAATTGAAAAATCACAACCAACAAAACACCAACCTGCTTCCTCAGCTCCCTCCTCCCAAATGAGAAGCAGAGGCCTCCTTTTATGTCAGGTGGCTGGGCGCTGATTGATCGTTAATTAAGTTAATCAATTAATCAACTAATCAACCCCAGCCACCTGAACATAATAAACCCAGGCAGGTAGGGGAAATTAACCCCATCCCTGCCAATTTAAAAAGGGCAGAGCTTTGTTCTGCCACACTCCGTCTCCAATCCCATTCTCCACTCAAACACACAACCCCATGTGAAAACATGCTGCTTTTATGCAGCTGTACCGAGACTCGACTGCTAATCAATTATTTAATTGGCGTCGTGGTACAACTGCACGTGAATTAATAAAGTGCAATTCCCCGTGCTCACATATTACATTTTACTTGCACGTGAAGTGCTGTGCAATCCTCGTGCCTAAATACAAATATACATTTTAAACACTCGTGTTACACATACCCATTTATATCCCGTGTACCAATGACTATACACAAACATTAAAACACAACCAAAATACACACAGGGGAGGGCACTTTGCCACACTTCTCTAGAACAATATACAACAATACCTCTTCATATTTAGACAACCCTGACCCTTCTCTACAACAGTGCACAACAATACCTCTTCACACTGAAACAACCCTGAACCCTCTCTGCAACAATACCTCTTAGCACTAAGACAAACCTGAACCCTCTCTAAAACAATACACAACAATACCTCTTCACAAAAACACTGATATTCCGCTTGCTGTGCTGCGTCTTCCTGTAGCCTTGCATCTGAAAGCCCCCCCCCCAAAAGACCCCAATGTTAAAGGCAGGCTGTTTAAGGTGCCTGTAAAAATACACTGCTAATAACTCTATTGGAGTGATGTGCTGTGCAGGTATTATGAAATGTACAGACATTCTGAGACAGAGGGAGAGGAGAAACATCACCATAGAAATACAATCATTCCAATAAAGTGAGATATGGAGAGAGAGAGACATCTCCATAGAAATACAATCATTCTAATAAAGGGAGATGGAAAGAGGGAGATAGAGAGATGAAGGCAGATGAAGGAGAGATATTTTCACCTCTGTTTACAGACAGATGGAGGAGGGAAGGAGGGAGGAAGAGAGAGAGAGAGAGAGAGAGAGAGACATAAAATATTAAATATCAACATAAATAACTTCAAGTCATTGTTATAGAGACATGCCTCCAGCTAGACAGACAGAGAGAGAGAAAGAGAGAGAGGGAGATACTGTATATCTCAATATATTTCTACAGTCATGTCAATAAATAGACACAGAGAGAGAACCAAGGGCTTATAACACCCTGTGACAGAAATACAATGATGCTTGGGTGTAAATCACCCTCCCGACCTGTGAGGGTGCTAAGCAGCGAGAACAGAGTTCCCTGGACATGCTGGTCTGACAGGTCTTTCCCAAGGTTCAAGGAAAGTTGGCCAGCTAGAAAGTGGGTGGAACTGTTGCAATAACGCATTGACCTGGAAGGGAAATGACGTGGCAGCCGCAGATTGGAGAGGCGGTTGCACTCGTTTACCAAGGGGCCATGTGTGACAGCATAAAAGGGGATGGAAAATCGCAATCTGTTCCTTTGCATTGGTTTATGTTTATAAACCGAGAACGACTGTGAGAGAGCCCATAAATACAGAAACAGTATCCTGAGTTTGTTTGTGTGTAATTTGTCTTGTTTGTTAATTGCTAGACGGCTAACATGGAGATGTCGCCAAGGGCCAGCACTAAGCTGGAACAGTACTGCACTACTGTATAAAAAATAAATAAACTATCACCCACCATGAGCACTACTGCACTCATCCAGGACTGGCGTTGGTATTATTGTTTTATTCTTTGGGTCTGCAAGCCTATTATTGTTTACCCTGTCTAAAACACATTGTTGTGTATTGCCGGAGGATTATTGTTTCTGGCCACCAGATCTGGATAAAAATAAAATCCCCCTTCCTAACAGGATACACGGCTCTATCTGTTTCATTACCGCACTGCATCACTCCTGCACCTGTTTCCAGTCAGCCACTTTGCTACATATCCATATATAAAAGTAGAGACAAATTCAACCCCAATAACTACTGAAGCATTTGTGTGAGCAGTAACATGGGGAAGGTATTTTGCAGTATCATGAACACCTGCATACTGGATTTCCTTATCTAGCAGTGTTTTGAGTAAGAATCAGATTGGCTTCCTTCTAAATCACCACACTTCTGATCATATTTACACCCTACATACCCGAATAAATAAACACATCCATCAAACTAATAAAGGAAAAATATTTACCTGCTTTATAGACTTTAAAAAGGCATTTCATTCAATTTGGCATAAAGCACTTTTTCTTAAACTTCTTCAAAGTGGTGTAGGGGGTAAAGTATACAACATCATAAAGTCAATGTATTCAGATAAGTGTGGTGTGAAAACTGGCAACAAAAGAACAAAATTCTTCACACAAGGGCTTGGGGTGAGACAACGCTGCAGTCTGAGCCTAACACTGTTCAACATCAATATCAACGAGCTTGCCACAGTGTTGGATCAATCTGCAACCCCTGGCCTCACTCTACATGCTACTGAAATAAAATTCCTGCTCTACACAGATGACCTGGTCCTGCTGTCCCCCACAGAGCAGGGGCTGCAGCAGAGCCTGGCACTGCTAGAACAGTACTGTCAGACCTGGGCACTGACATAAACATGAACAAGACCAGAGTCATGATATTTCAGAAGAAAGACAAAGCTCAGGTAAATAAGTACCATAGAGCACACCACAAAGCTGCACACCCTGGGTCTGACCATCAATGCCTCAAGGTTTTTTACTTGGCACTGAATGCATTAAAGGAGAATGCAGTAAAAAGGAGCCTCTAATATAAATCCCCCCTCAATTTGGCTCAATTTTTTTTTAAAGTGTGATTCAGCCAATTGCCCTCTATGGCAGTGATGGTCATCTCACCAACCCGGACTACACAAAATGGGACAAACACTCCACAGAAACCCTGCATGCAGAGTTCTGCAAAAACGTCACAAAATTACAAAGAAACACACCAAACAATGCATTCAGGGCTGAATTAGGCCTTATCCATTGATTATTAATATCTAAAAAAGAGCATTAAAATACTGGATTCATCTAAAAAAGTGACCCAAACTCACTTCATCATAAAGCCCCGCATTACCAAGAGCTCAGCCCAAAAAAGAGTCCCCTCAGCCAGCTGGTCCTGAAGCAACACTGACTCAGTCAGCTTCAGGACAGCACAGCAAAAACAATTCCAATTAGTGTCAACCAAATTACAAAACACCTGAAACACTCCTACCTGGACCACCGGAATACAAACACTAAAACACAAAACAAGATAGATTGCTATAGGACCCTGTAACTGTCAGAAACACAAAGCAGAGGCAGATCCTGACCAAACATCGACTCAGTGACCACAACCTGGCCATTGAAAAAGGCAGACACAGGCAAACCTGACTGGCAGGGAGAACAGGTTCTGTGGTCACTATGAGACAGGAGAGAGCGAAACAAAGATTCATTTCCTAACACACTGAAAAATATAAAAACATAAGGGACATTTTCTTCCCCAAATTCTGCAATTTAGTCCCACAATTCCCCCAAATGCATGATACCAGAGGCTGTCAATCCTGCTGGGGGAAGACAAACACACAACCATATTGGCAGGTCAATATGTGGTGACCTGTCATAGCCTGAGGGACAAACAGTAAACACGTCACACTAGAGAGGGAAAAGAGAGGCTGGAGGGAGGGATTCTGTTTAATATACAGGGAGGGAGTACTGTTTAATATAAAGGGAGGGAGGGGGGTACGGCTTCATATAGAGTTATTTAATATAGAGTTTAGTATTAAGACATGTTTTCTCTGTCTTTATATATATATTAGTTGTTTGTGCCATGTATGTGCTTTGGCAACACAATTATTTTTTTTTAAAGTCATGTCAATAAAGGTAATTTGAATTTGATTTTTAATTTAAGAGGGGGAGATCTTGATATAGTTCTACAGTAATGTTAATAAACAGACAGAGAGAGAGATGGAGAGAGATATCGTGATATATTTCTACAGTCATGCTAATAAACAGAGACAGAGAGAGGAAGCACGATTCACAAGCCTTGATTCAGCACTCAGACTCTTTGTATCACAAGCAATTCTGAGAGAGGGAGAGACAAAGGGAGGGAGAGAGAGACATTAAATTGCTAATAGACTGCCCATACATGTTCAATTCTGTTTACAGAAGGATAGAAAGAGAGAAAGAGGGGGAAGAGAGAAAGAGGGAGGATGAAAGATAACAGACAGACCTACCTTCTTCTACGTGCCTGTTGATGCTCCGATTGCTATGGTGACAATTCCTTCCCTCTCTCTCTCTCTCTCTCTCTCTCTCTCTCTCTCTTTCCTCGCATTTCAATTCAAAAAGCTTTATTGGCATGACAAGAATAATCATGTTTTGCCAAAGCAATGTATAACATTAAACATTACAAAACATAACTAAAAATGTCCTTCTCTAACTTCTTTCACCCTCCCTTTCTCACCCTCTTCTTCCCTCACCCTCTTCTATTTCTCCCTCTCTTCTTCTTTTGTCTTTCTGTCCCTCCCCCTTTCATATCCCTCTCCCCCACAGACCCAGAATGTGATCGCTCTCTTCTCTCTTTACCTCAATCAAGTCACATTGCCAAGTAATGCAGCTCTTTCCTCCCCCTCTTTTACTCTCTTCTCCTCCCTCTCTCATCTTTCCCTTGCTTCCTTCCTCCCTCCTGTCTCTCACTATCTCCTTTCTTTCTCTCCTTCCCTTCTCTCTCTGTCTGTCCCAGTTTTGTTTTATTTCATATTTTATACCCCAGAGAAAGAATGTCACATTAGAGAGGGAGGGATTCTGTTTAATATAGAGGGAGGGGGTATTATTTACAATAAAGGGAGGAGGAATACTATTTAGTATTAATAATATATATATATATATATATATTAGCTCAAAGAGCCAGCTGCCCAACGTTTCGATATGTTGTACATATCTTTCTCAAGGGAGCCTGTGTTTGAATCAAAACATTGGAGGTATTTATAGGTGTTTGACGGCAAGACAACTACTTGTTATTGTTTATATTCAAATCCATGATTTATTCTTACATGATGTAATGGTGTTCTATATGTGACATCACTTTTACTTATATCTTTAAATCTATATTAATTCTAATTAACATTATTTTATATAAACTTATATTTATATTATCATGCAATGCTGGTTCTGAGGATCAGCCTTGATATGGTCTCCCCAGCGCATCAGCATGCACAACTTTTGAATTAATTTTGTTTATTTAATCATTTTTAACTTTTATATGTTTATTAGAATTAAATAGTTCATTCTTTTCTCGAGTACCGCTGGAATAATTGTGTTCAGTCTATTTATCAATTTACTTTCTTTTATTCTTCTATATGTGGCATTATTTAATTTTAGCTGTTCTAATACTACAAACTTTACATCATTTATGTCATGTCCTTGACTGGTAAAGTGCTGTACTATTGGGTCGTTCATTTTTTTTATTTCTAATTAATGAAAGGTGGTTCTGAATTATGTTCTATCAAGTTGTTCCAATCTCTCCAACATATTTTATTTCATCACATTTTTCACAGGCTATTCCATAAACAACATTGTTATTTTCACAGTACGTATTAGTTTTTAATGGATATGTGGTGTTCTTATGTATAATTATATTTCTACTTTTGTCTATGTATTTACAAACTTTACATGTACTAGTGCAAGTATTTGTAGAACCTATTCTGTCAATTATTCTTTTATGTTTACTGTGAACTAGAATATCACCTAAATTAGTTTATCTTTTGAATGCTACAACTGGGGCCTTAAACACTTTTTTCAATTTTTCTGAATTATATAGAATACTCAAGTGTTTCCAAACTATCTTAAATATTGGGCAAAAGTTTAGAGTACGTCATTACTAGTGAGACTCTTGACCTTTTTATCTCTATTTTTATAATCTAGTAGATCATCTCTTTTTAGTTTATCCACTTTTCTTAACTCTGTCTCTAATTATTTCTTTGTATCCTCTTTTTTTAAGATTTGTTTTTAATACATGTCTTTGTTTTACATAGTCACTTTCTTTAGAGCATAGTCTTCGTATTCTTATTCCTAGCCCCTTTGGGATTGTCCTTTTAGTGTGTATTGGATGTGCAGAGGACATGTGTAAATACTGGTGCATGTCAGTAAGTTTATAGAAGAGGTCAGTCTCAATTGAACCTTCAAGTTTTACTACAGTATTTAAAAATTCTATTTCTTTTCTTGTCCATCGAAGGTCCACCTTAATATTACTGTGTATTTCGTTTGCCGTTTCATGAAACTGGAAAAGAGATTCTTCTCCATGTGTCCAAACCCCAAAAATATAATCTACAAACCGAATGCATTCTAAAGGTTATATTATATTTTAAATATATATACTGATGGATTAAGTTCTAAACACCGATCTATTTTTCTTTAAACAAAAACTTGGCAGCCAGAATGCGTTACACTACACAAAACATAAAACAAAACAAAAAACCTAACCCATTCTCGGGCCCTACCCAAACAGGTATTGATACTATTTGCATACGAGGCAGGCTAAGCCTGTTCCCTCGTCATCAAAACGCATTCACAATCACCAACCAAACTCCTCACGTTCTCCCTCAACCAACACTCACAAACATAGAGTTTTTAAATGCTAAACAATGACATTGTAAAGACAACTGACAAGACATTAAATTGAATAATTATTTTGAACTGGAGCCAACCCCCCGACTCCAGTATCTTCCACGTGACCGTAATGCCCTCATGTATTGATGTATTGTCTGCACAATAAGTATTTATTTTAAACTGAACTTATTTATTTTTACTTCCCCTTATTTAGCACATAGTTATTTACAAAGTGTATTGTTTAACCCAACTTTTGTCTTGATCTCAAGCACTTTGCATTAATTATTATGTTTACCAATCAGTTTGTTTACTGGTATACAAAAAAGTTTGCTTTTCTAAAATTGTAAACCTTAGCTTTAGTCATTGCTTTTTGGGGGTTTTAAAAAGGAATTCAAATGAGACCATGTTGTTGTCTGAGTTTGCCAGTGGTTCTCTGACCTCTGTTTTAGTTATTCTGTTAGTTATTCTGTCTTCGTTATTTGAAAAGACTAAATCAAGGCATGCCTCCCCTCTAGTTGGTGTCTTGACAAATTGCTTTAGGAGTTTTTATTGTCCACTCCCTTACTATATATATCTGGAGGATTGGATCAGGAAGTGGACCCTTTTCTCTCTCTCTGTCTCTCTCTCAAATTTAAATTGGCATGACAATAGAAAGAATTGTGTTGCCAAAGCACATACATGACATAGCTGACTAAAATACATAAAGACAAACATATGTGTATATATACATATGACCATATATATATATATATATATATATTATATATATATATATATATATATATATATATATATATATATATATATATATATATATATATATATATACATATACATATATATATATATATATATATATATATATATATATATATATATATATATATATATATATATATATAATACATATATATATATATATATATATATATATATATATATATATATATATATATATATATATATATATATATATTATATATATATATATATATTATATCTATATTATATATATATTTATATATATGTGTTGTCCCATATGTATTAAAATCAGTCAGCTATGCCATGTATGTGCTTTGGCAACACAGAACATTCTTTCTATTGTCATGCCAATTTGAATTTGAGAGAGAGACAGAGAGAGAAAAAAGGGTCCACTTCCTGATCCAATCCTCTAGCTAGACCCTCCCCCATAGCCTCCTTGAGCTTCGGGGAGAGAGAGTTCTTCAGCTTATTTATCATTCTCTCAGCCAGCCTCTGAGCGCCACGCTGCTGCTGAAATTTAACAAAGGTGGCCTGACTCAATTAGGTGAGCCAGTCGGGTTACACCGGCCTTGATAAAACTGGCACACAAGCAACCCCAACTGAAAAGACTGAATGGGAAAAAGGGGATTAAAGAAGAGGGGCTCCTCTATTAAAGATTGTCCTGTCACTGACCCCTCCTCCGCTCCTCCAGGATAGGTGTATAGTCAAAACTCAAATCCACATGGTCTGACTTGGTGATAAAGTTATACAGAATCATTACGTGAATGTCCACGAAATTGTATTTAGGGTATCAATGAAGTTGTGCAAAGTGTTAATAAGGTCGTCTGCAATTTTATGCTGTCTGCATATGACATGCCTTTTAAACCCAGAATAATTCTGGTTGCTCTTTTTAGCACTCTTTCTAGAGCAGCAATATCTTTTTATGGCGAGGTGACCAGAACTGCACACAATATTCAAGATGAGGTCTTACTAGTGCATTGTACAGCTTTAACATTACTTCCCTTGATTTAAATTCAACACTTTTCATAATGTATCCAAGCATCTTGTTGGCCTTTTTTTATAACTTCCCCACATTGTCTAGATGAAGACATTTCCGAGTCAACAAAAAGTCTTTTTCATAGATTCTTTCTTCAATTTCAGTATCTCCCATATGATATTTGTAATGCACATTTTTATTTCCTGCATGCAGTACCTTACACTTTTCTCTATTAAATGTCATTTGCCATGTGTCTGCCCAGTTCTGAATCTTGTCTAGATCATTTTGAATGACCTTTGCTGCTGCAACAGTGTTTGCCACTCCTCCTATTTGTATCGTCTGAAAATTTAACAAGTTTGTACTATACCAGAATCTAAGTCATTAATGTAGGAAGAGCAGAGGACCTAATACTGATCCCTGTGGTACTCCACTGGTTACCTAGCTCCATTTTGAGGTTTCTCCTCTAATCAGTGCTTTCTGTTGTCTACATGTTAACCACTCCCTAATCCATGTACACGTGTTTCCTTGAATCCCTACTGCGTTCAGTTTGAGAATTAATCTTTTATGCGGGACTTTGTCAAAAGCTTTCTGGAAATCTAAATAAACCATGTCATATACTTTGCAATTATTCATTATCGAGCAGGTTAGTTAGAAACGATCTCCTTTCCTAAAACCACGTTGACTGTCTCCCAGGATACTGTTACCATATAGGTAATTTTCCATATAATAGAAGTCAGGCTTATCGGTCTGTAGTTATCTGGTTCAGTTTTGTTTCCCATTTTGTGGATCAGTATTACGTTTGCAATTTTCCAGTCTGTCGGTACCACCCCTGTGTCAAGAGACTGCTGCATGATCTTGCTTAGTGGTTTGTAAATAACTTCTTTCATTTCTTTGAGTACTATTGGGAGGATCTCATCCGGCCCAGGGGTTTTGTTTATTTTAAGAGCTCCTAGTCCCTTTAACACTTCTGCCTCGGTTGTGCTAAAGTTATTTAAAACTGGATAGGAACAGGTTGACATGTGGGGCATGTTGTCCGTATCCTCCTTTGTAAAAACTTTTGAAAAATAATCATTTAATATATTTGCTATTTTTTTTTCTTCATTTATGATTTTGCCATTTGTATTTCTTAGACATTTAACCTCCTCCTTGAATGTTCGCTTGCTGTTGTAATATTGGAAAAAACATTTTGGAATTGGTTTTAGCCCCCTTAGTAATGTTCATTTCTATTTCTCTCTTGGCCTTTCTAACTTCCTTTTTGACTTGCGTTTGCAGTTCAGTGTACTCTTTCTGTATAATTTCTTTTTGGTCCCTTTAACGCTCTGTAAGTGCCTTTTTTCGCTGAATATTTAAAAAATGGATCTATTAAACCATTTTGGTAATTTAGTTTTACATTTATAGATTTGTCTACTTTAGGGATGTAATTGTTTTTTTTTTTTTTTTGCCTCTAATTTTTTTTTTTTTTTTTTTTTTTTTCCTTTTTCTGTGGATGTTTTCTCTATTTTACTTCAATCTACTCCTGTTAGTCTCTGTTTCATACTGTGGCAAGCTGGCGAGTTGATAGAGGCCCAGAGACAGAAAAAAAAAAATATATACTTTTATTACAAAAAACACATAAAATAAAAGTGCACAATGGCAAAAATAAAGATATTTAAACAAAGCAAAACTTACAAAAATAAAGGTTTCCAGGCTGGGCAATGCCTTCACTGGATTCAAAATTTCAAAAATACAAACAACCAAAAATACACCAACCTGCTTCCTCAGCTCCCTCCTCCCAAATGAGAAGTAGAGGCCTCCTTTTGTGTCAGGTGGCTGGGCGCTGATTGATTGTTAATTAAGTTAATCATTTAATCAGCTAATCAACCCCAGCCACCTGAACATAATAAACCCAGGCAGGTAGGGGAAATTAACCCCATCCCTGCCAATTTCGAAATGGCAGAGCTTTGCTCTGCCACACATACCTTCATAGTTTGCTTTTCTAAAATTGTAAACCTTAGCTTTAGTCTTTACTTTTGGGGTTTTAAAAAGCACTTCAAATGAGACCATGTTGTGGTCTGAGTTTGCCAGTGGTCCTCTGACCTCTGTTTTTGTTATTCTGTCTTCGTTATTTAAAAGACTGTTCCTTGTTTCTAGTTGGTTTTCCTTTTTTTTTTTTTTTTTTAATTGATTTACTAAAATCAAGATACTGTGGCAAGCTGGCGAGTTGATAGAGGCCCAGAGACAGAAAAAAAAAAATATATACTTTTATTACAAAAAAACACAAAATAAAAGGGCACAAGAGCAAAAACAAAGGGATATTTAAACACAAACTGTGGCAAGTTGTAGGACACAAAGACAGAAAAAAAAAATATCTATTTCAGTAAACAATGGCAAAATAAAGATATTTACCAACAACTTACAGGGTGCAGGCGGGGCATGCCTTCACATTTCAAAAATTCAAAAACACAAACAAGCAAAAATCACCAACCTGCTTCCTCAGCTCCCTCCTCCCAAATGAGAAGTAGAGGCCTCCTTTTATGTCAGGTGGCTGGGCGCTGATTGATTGTTAATTAAGTTAATCATTTAATCATCTAATCAACCCCAGCCACCTGAACATAATAAACCCAGGCAGGTAGGGGAAATTAACCCCATCCCTGCCAATTTCGAAATGGCAGAGCTTTGCTCTGCCACACATACCTTCATAGTTTGCTTTTCTAAAATTGTAAACCTTAGCTTTAGTCTTTACTTTTGGGGTTTTAAAAAGCACTTCAAATGAGACCATGTTGTGGTCTGAGTTTGCCAGTGGTCCTCTGACCTCTGTTTTTGTTATTCTGTCTTCGTTATTTAAAAGACTAAATCAAGGCATGCCTCCCCTCTAGTTGGTGCCTTGACAAATTGTGTTAGGAAGCAGTCATTTGTCATTTCCACCATTTCAATTTCATCCGTCGTGCTCCCCACCGGGTTTTCCCATTTTACATGGGGGAAGTTGAAATCCCCCATTAGTATGGCTTCTCCTTTGCTACACGCATTTTTAATATCATTGTATAACAGATTATTTTGCTCACCGTCTGAATCTGGCGGTCTATAACATACTCCTATTATTATGCCCTTTGAATTTTTGTCCGTTATTCTGACCCCTATTGATTCGGTTTTATTTTCTTTGTCCAGGTTTAACACCTGGTCTTCAAGACTGTTTTTTATGTATAGTGTTACCCCTCCACCTCTTCTGTCCTGCCTGTCTTTCCTATACAGTGTATACCCACAAATATTATATTTGTCCCCATCACTCTCAGACAACCACGTTTCTGTAACACCTATCACATCATAGTTATTTGTTCGTGCAGTAGCTTCAAGTTCTAACATTTTGTTTCTGATACTTCTAGCATTTAGATGAATACATTTAATTGTTGTCTTACCTGAGTTGTTGTCCTTCTGTTTTTTTTTTGTTGACTTCTCCCCCCTTCCTTTCTAGTTTAAATGCTTCTGAACCTGCTCGAGGATCTTTTCTATAAGTAGATTGGTTCCCTTTTTATTTAAGTGCAGTTCGTCCCGTCTATACAGATTGTCCTTGTTGTAGAATGTGGTCCAATGATCAATACAGGTGAAGCCTTCCCATTTGCTGCTCTAGAAAGAGTGCAAAGAAGAGCAACCATAATTATTCCCGGTTTAAAAGGCATGTCTTCTAAAAGGTACCGACAATGTCGACCCAAGGGAAAAAAGAAAGAAGGACCAGGTTTCACAAATGGAGATTAGACAAAGGGGCATTCACAACAGAAAATAGGAGATACTTTTTACACAGAGAATCATGAGGGTTTGGAACCAACTCCCAAGTAATGTTGTGGAAGCTGACACCCTAGGATCCTTCAAGAAGCTGCTTGATGAGATTCTAGGATCAATAAGCTACTAACAACCAAACGAGCAAAATGGGCCAAATGGCCTTCTCTCGTTTGTAAACTTTCTTATGTTCTTATGTTTTTACTGTGTGCCACATTTTAAAAACATTAACATAAAGAGGGTGAACCTGTCTTATCTAATCTGACAAAATCAATTAAGATCAAGTTCTGATCTAGCCCCAAGGAACCTTTTCACTGCTTGCAGTCTGAAGGCTGCCACCCTGCTAGCAATGCTGACCAGGCCTGGCCCCCCTTCATCAGTGGGGAGGTAAAGAAATAAAAATAGGGCCAAACTCGAAGGCTCTCATGACTTTTACAAGGTAGGTGTGATCGACCCTATCAAAAGTCGTTTCTTGATCAAGGGAGACCAATCCCACATTAAAACGACATGTTTTGCTCAAAGTTAAAAAATCCCTAATTAAAAACAGGTTATCAAAAACAGATCTTCCTGAGATACAATAACTTTGATCTTTATGTATTACTGTGCTTAAATTTTTTATGCCTATTCGCGAGGCACTTGGAAATTATTTTCGAATCAACACATAACAGCAAAACAGGTCTCCAGTTCTTTCCGATCACAGGCCAGAAATGTTTGAAAAACTCAGCGGGGAGGCCATCTATCCCAGGTGCCTTAGCACTGGAGAGCTGTGTCATTGCAGCGGTCAGTTCCTCGAAGGTCAGATCTGTTTCCAGTCCACTCTGCTCCTCCTCACTCAGGCTGGGTAGATCCTGGAGCTGGGTCGCAGTGACATCAGACTCACACTGTTCTTTTGTGAATAGCTGCTTGTAGTACTGCACAGCTGCCTCCCTGATCGCCTCTCTGTGTAGTTCTCTGCTGCAGGGTGTCCGCAGACACCTCAGCTGCTGGCTGCACGCTCTCTTTTTCTTCAGGCCAAAGAAGAAGGAAGTGGGAGCATCCCTGTCCCTCAGCTCCACGAAGCTGCCCAGCACATTTATTTTTCTTTTATTTTTTATGAGGTTTGCTCATTAGAGTGATCTTTGTTAATTTCTAAATTTAGAATATATCTCTCTAATTCCCTGACTGCTTTGTCCAGTGACAACTTCAGGGATGCTCATTTGCCAAAATGAGAATTTGTTTTTTCCCCCCAATGTCCCAACACTGCCTTAAATCTTGATAATTGTTCCTTTGTTTTTGCCAGACTTTCCAAAACTCTTTAAAAATAGTTCCAAATTTGCAGACTTTTAATAATTGAATGTTAAAATGCCAATAGGAAGATTTGTGCCCTTCGGTTGGAATACGTATATTAACTAACAGGCAGTGGTGGTCCGATAGACTATTGGGAATGATTCTTGTCCCTACAAAAAATTGAGGTGACAACAGAATGAATAAAACTGGTCCAGTCGTGCTCTAAAAGTGTAATTATTACGAGACTGGGACCAGATGTACTGTCGGCTATGAGGATGCAGTCATCTCCATACGTCAACCAGGTCACAGGACTGTAAAACTGCAGTAAGCTCTTTGGAGGATTGAGGATGTGGCTCCTCCGTATTCCTATCCTTTGTAAAATCTATAGTGCAATTAAAATCACCCGCAACCACTAATATGTCATTATTATTAGGCTTCCGAGCCAAAGGCTGGGAAGCCTATTGTTATTGCTGTGCTTATTATTATTACTATTATTATTTTTCCACCAAAAGTTTGTCGCAGAGTCATGAAAACGCACACGTAAGTAGATGCCTATGTGTGGACAACCAGACTGGTGTCCCCGAGTTGAAAAAGTTCACAGTTTGGCCACTAGGCTAGATCTCGTGAAAATATTGGACAATTTTCAAAACTCTTGTCGACAAAAATGACTTAAGATGGAGATCTGACAATGTCAGCATATAGCACACAAATGGCCTATAAAAAAAACGTTGAAACAAAATCAATTGGACAGTTGGTTTGCTTGCTGCGTTGGATTTGCGTAAAATATTCAAAGATCTTCTTGGCTGAAACCGCAATGTTGATCGGCACCAAAATTATCAAGTTTGCTCATGTATAGTTCCTTTCTAAGTTTTGTAAATTCCCTGCTTTTTTTGTTAAACATGGATGCAGCAAGCAAAATAACAATTTCACGAGTGCTATATTTACATAAATTAAAGTATAAATTCATTCTGCAATACACTAGAGACATGAAACTGCTTATAATAGTAGAGGGTAATGTGACGTGCTGTCGATTTCAAAATGACATGTTTTGGTCACATTGTTTGGCGGCCTTATTGATAGTTGAAAAACAACTTATGACCAATAACAAGAACAGTGTTGCACGTATGCTCTTCAATGTTGGTAAACTTGTGCGGCCCATAATAAAGTAATAACCACTAAAATCGAAAGAAGATTGGTCGCATGGTTTGGCGGCCACATTGGAATTAATGTTAAAATTTTATCTCCAGGGCGTGCCAATGGGGTCATAGTTATAATGGAATATGTATAGGATGTCATATGTGCTCTGAAAAAATGTCATCACCCGTGACCTTTGACCTCTGCTAAGGGTCAAAAATGAACATTTCTGGTAAAAAAGACTGTGACGAGGTAAAGCGATCCTGTGCTGTAATCCACCCTCTTATCCACCCGCCAGCCTGTCACGCGTGGTGTTAGCAGAGGGATTCTGTACCTATCATGGATCCCACACTGACACCAATTGTGACAGGCTGGCAAGTGGATAGCGGCCCAGAGACAGACTGCAGTTCAAAAAAATAATACTTTTATTATAAATAAGCACAAAATAAAAGGGCACAAGGGCTAAAACAAAGGTATTTTATTACACAAATAGCAAAACACAAAGCAAAACTTACAAAAATAAAGGTTTCCAGACTGGGTGATGCCTTCACTGGATCAGAAAATTCAAAAAAAGCAAAACAGCAAGCACAACCATCAGCTTGCTTCCTCAGCTCCCTCTCCCATACGTCTCTGAAGTTTCCAGAACCAGCCCCGACTGCTATAGCACAGCTCCCTTTATGTGCCGCAGAACGCCCCCTAATCAGTGGAACACCAATCAGCAATCAGTGTTTTAATCACCTCCCAATTCTGGGACTTTCCAGCACATTCCGTGTTGTTGCCCTCAATAAAGATGGCGACCATCCTTTTGGGACTTCCGCCCCAAAGGCGGAACAGCCACATCATCATCTCTGTTGGAGCCTTCTAGGCTGGCTTACAGTCCCCTGGCAGCTGAGAGGGTGGATTACAGCACAGGATCACTTTACCTCGTCACAAAGACCTTAAGGAGCACAGATATGGCAATCATTTATATTGAACACATATAGGAAGTCATACATGCTCTTTAAAAAATGTCAACCATAAACTTTGACCTCTGCTGAGGTTCAAAACCCACAAATTGGCCTATAGCTCCTCAGGGAATGCAGTTAGGGTCATTGTTCACATTCAACACGTATAGGAAGTCATACGTGAGCTATGAAAATGATAGCCCCATTACTTTCAAATGTTGGTTGTGATGCATCCCTATAGAAAGTAATGGATGGCAACAGATCAATGTTCTTAATTTCACTATTATATTATGCACTATAAAATAATCACTGAACCAGTAATTGTTTATAACAGTAACCTTTAAACCATGTCAGCCTTGATTCATCAAAATTCTGTATCAGCGATTATTTGTGATGATTCAACCATGTTTTCTTTGGAAGCCTTTATAGTTGCTAGCAACTCTAGTTGCATTTTAAAATGGTTTGATTCCACTTGTTAAACAATACAGTTCATTCTCTTCCTGTATTGGGTGCATAAATATTTATAAAAGTAAAGTTAAAACCAGCTGTTTGTGTCTATTTTTTAAAAGCCACCCTTTCTCAACTCTTGTACTTGCTTTACACCCAGGTCTTAATTAAAAAGCACCGCTACTCCTGGTGCTGGAGTCGTGACTGAACACACACTGACCTCCCCACTCTGACAGCCAGACCGCCTCATTCTCCTGCTCAATGTATGTCTCCTGCAGCAACCCCAGCACCACCTGAAAGTTGGTTACTTATTCCCGGTTCCTTATTCTCGGTGTAGTTGACAAAGCACAGTGTCCTTTTTCTGTGTGTTTTAACTCATTACACATCATGCTCAATTAAAATATTGCCACTATTTAAAAAAATAATTGCTCCTTCTTTAAAAAAAATCACGAAAATATTAATAACAAATCTGTTAAAACTGTGCAATGCACTAGTAAGACCTCATCTTGAATATTGTGTGCAGGTCGGGTCACCTTGCTATAAAAAAGATATTGCTGCTCTAGAAAGAGTGCAAAGAAGAGCGACCAGAATTATTCCGTGCTTAAAATGCATGTCATAATCAGACAGGCTAAAATAATTGAATCTGTTCAGTCTTGAACAAAGAAGACTACGTGGCGACCTAATTCAAGCATTCAAAATTCTAAAACGTATTGACAGTGTCGACCCAAGGGATTTTTCAGCCTGAAAAAAGAAACAAGGACCAGGGGTCAAAAATGGAGTTTAGACAAAGGGGCATTCAGAATAGAAAATAGGAGGCACTTTTTTACACAGAGAATTGTGAGGGTCTGGAATCAACTCCCCAGTAATGTTGTTGAAGCTGACACCCTGGGATCCTTCAAGAAGCTGCTTGATGAGATTTTGGGATCAATAAGCTACTAACAACCAAACGAGCCGAATGGCCTCCTCTTGTTTGTAAACTTTCTTATTTTCTTATGTTCTTATGTATCAGCAGCATAGCAGTACCCTATATTACCAGCTTGTTTTGCCCCATTTACACCCCTTAGAAGCTTTGCTCACTAAATATCTAAGTATCCCTAGATAGGTTATCACCCCCTCTTTGCAAAACCACTAAAGATTTCAGTGAGCAAGTCGTACCCCACATTCCAGCTTCCTATTCACATTCCAGCTTGTTATTCGCATACCAGCCAAAAAATAATTTTGATATGAAAACAGCGGGCAAACATGGCACAGATAGCAAGTTGGCATGTTACCATATCCAATTAATACAAATTGAATAAGCAATTGGGGTATTTCAGGGGTTAATAGCTTTGGGCCATTTATTTCAAAGCTGAGTCTCACACTGGGGGAACCCCTCTATGTCACCCATATGTATTTATCTCGGCCCAAAATGGATTTTGATACAAAAATCATACAATAATCTGGGAAGTCATAATTTGCAAAGACTGTAACTCAATAAGAGTTTACGCATTCATCCAATCTGCAGTAACGAAGTGTGAACTCAGCACCTGTCATAGGAAAAATAAAATGAAAATGCACTTTTATATAAGGTATTCTAAAAACAATGACTTTTCAAATACAAGTTCTTTTGTAGTCAAATAGTTTTAAGTTTTCTTTCAATTCAAATGTTTCCTCACCTCTGTTTAATAATATTTTATGTGCAGAGAGTGTCTAGAAGAGCCACTGTGAGCTTTACTTGTTGTTCTGCATTTTATTCAATATATCTGATCTCCCATATAAAATACCTAATCAGCTTTGACTAAACTTCTGGGACACCAGGACATGCTACTAAAAAGAGAGCTCCCTGGAAAAATCGGGACTGTTGGTACAATAGCATTACTACTACCAGTAGCCTACTACTACTGTGACGACTACTACTAATAATAGTAATACTATTATAATAATAACTTTTAAAAAATATTTTTGAATATTGTATTTCCTATTGTAATACTTGTAAGTCACCTTAAATAAAGGTGTCAGCTAAATTAATACATACACTACTACCACTACTACTACTACTACTACTATACTACTACTAAATAATAATAATAATAATAATAATAATAATAATAATAATAATAGTACCAATAATAATAATAATAATCTGTCTTCTCAGTTCATGACAATTAGTAACATGTTATAATTAAATCTAATTCTGGTTCTTAAGTCATATATTTTCATATGGTCATATGGATATAGTCATATGTTTTGAGTTCACACTTCGTTACTGCAGATTGGATGAGCGCGCAAACTCTTACTGAGTTACAGTCTTTGCAAATGATGACGTCCTGGATTATTGTATGATTTTTGCTGTCTTTATATCAAAATCAATTTTGGGCCAGGATAAATACACATGGAGGGATTCCCCCTGTGTGAGAATCAGCTTTGAAATAAGTGGCTGTCACAAAGACGGCCGGAGTGGGTGACGTCAGACCAGAAACAGGAAATAAACAACAAGAGAGGTGGAGTTTGGTGGAGCTGAGCGAATGGTTTCACTCAGCATTTAATGAGTGAACAGAACAGTAAATTAAAAGGTTGTACAAACAAAAATACAGGACACGGCACTTGTTGCCAAAACAAAAAGACAAACAAAACGAACTACCCAGACACCCACAGTGAGCAGATATTTTACTTATTTCCTTTACATTATTACCTCCATCTCCAATCCCGTTCTCCACTCACCGAACACACAACCCCGACTGAGTGAAAACATGCTGCTTTTATGCAGCTGTACCGAGACTCGATTGCTCATCAATCATTCAGTTGGAGTCTCGGTTCAACTGCACATGAATTAATAAGTGCAATTCCCCATGCTCACATATTACTACATTTTACCCTTCACGTGAAGTGCTGTGCAATCCTCGTGCCTAAATACAAATATACATTTTAAACCACTCGTGTTACACAGACCCGTTTATATCCCATGTACCAATGACTATACACCAACATTTACACACAAGGGTGGGCACTTTGCCACAGTGGCCCAAAACTATTTAACCCCTGAAATACGGCAGTTACTTATTTAATTTGCAGTATTGTCCAACTTTGCAAGATGTGTCTTGTTTACACACTGTTTTCATATTAAAATCCATTTTGGGCCAGTATAAATACATATGGGTGACATAGAGAAGTTCCCCCTGTGTGAGAATCAGCTTAAGTGGTCCAAAACGATTTAACCCCCAATTTACCCCAGTTACTTATTCAATTTGTGTTGCATTTGCGGGATGCGATTAAGAAGCTGAAATGTGAATAACAAGCTGGCCGAATAAGAAGCTGACGAATAAGAAGCCAGCTTTAGCATCATACTTTGGACCCCGTTTATCAACAAGAGCAAAGGGATTCCTATACATTTTTATTGGTTACACTTTGGGGTTCTGCTGCTCGTGGGGTTCGGCTTCATCACTAAAATATTTAGTGTTTTTGTATAGAGGGGTTTATAACCTATCTAGGGATTCATCGATATATAGTGAGCAAGGCATCTAAGGGGGGTAAATTGGGCATCAATTTATGGGCTTCATTTGGGGTGCTGCTACTCATGGGGTACGGCTTGTTCACTAAAATTGATAATGTTTTTGCAAAGAGGAGACGATAAACTATCTAGGAATACCTCGATATTTAGTGAGCAAGGCGTCTATGGTGGGTAAATGAGGCAAAACAAGCGGGTAATGTAAGGTACCACTATGCTGCTGTTATAGATTTGTTATTAATATTTTCTTTTTTTTTTTTTAAAGAAGGAGCGATTAGTAGCAATATATAATATATTAATTGAGCATGATGTGTAATGAATTAAAACACACAGAAAAGGGACATGCTGCTTTGTCAACTACACCGCAAATAAGGAAACGGGAATAAGTAACCAACTTTCAGGTGGTCAAATGTTTGTGCTTTTTTTAAATGGAAGGTTTAAGGAGGGTATGTTGGAATGTTTTGCATGAGTTTATAAAATGCCCATAGTGTTACTTGAGAAGTTTTTGGTCTTGTTGTGAGTGCAATTGCTGGTAAAAACACCAAGGGTGAAACAAATCTCAATTCAAACAGTCCCTTGTAACAGCTTTTTGAAGCACTTATCTGTAGAGCCATCTTGTCTTTGGGATGTAATTGGTAAAACAGCTCCGTTTAAACACTATTCAAAGTAGTGCATTTCCATACAATTTAGATAATTAAGGAAGATACTGAATTTGTGAAGAATATGTACAACGTGTTTTCAATCAAATATTTTCCATCACGGAAACTTCTTACTTCTTACTTCATACCTGTCGGACTACAGGGTAGCAGCTTTACAACACCACCTCTCCCTGTTTCAGATGGCCCAGTAGAATCTGGTTTTCATCCCTGTGCCAGCTATTGAATGGCCCACCCTGGGAAATCCTGCTTCGCCGGGATCTTCTCAGTCAGACGAGAGGCACACTTTGGCACCCGGAGCCGGGCAGGCTCCAGCTATGGGTCTGTTCCCTGAAAGGGACCGCTGGTCAGCCTTAGGTTTGTCAGACTCGGTCGTGGGTACGCTGCTGAATGTTGCATATTCAACATTCATATTCTATTAGGTCACTGTATGCCTATAAGTGGAAATGTTTTCAAGATTGGTGCCATACTAATGGTCATGATCCAATCTCCTGTCCCATGCTCACCATCTTGCAGTTTCTGCAAGATCTGCTTGAGGCTGGTAGATCACCTTCCACACTGAAGATATCCCTGGCGGCTATTTCTAGTTGCCACGCCCCAGTTGACTAAGCACATTTTTTGGCTACCCTATTTCTCCAAGGCGCTCAGCGATTGCGCCCTTCTAGGAGGGCCACTCTCCCCCGAATGGAGCCTTGAGATTGTGCTGGAGGCTCTCATACAGGCCCTGTTTGAGCCTATATACTCCATTGAGTTGAAGCAACAGACCATAAAGACAGCCTAGTGAGCTGCAGACGCTATCTGTGCATAGCTCCTGTTTGCATATTTGGGATGATGGTAGCAGAGTGTCGCTGCTTGCAAACCCTGCTTTTCTTCCCAAGGTGGTTACAGTCTTCCACATGAATCAGTCCTTGGAACTGGAGTCCTTTCATCCTCCACCATTTGCGACAGAAGAGGATAAGAAGTTGAACCGTCTCTGCACAGTTCGGGCATTGAGATGTTATGTGGATAGAACAAGAGCCATGGAACACAGACCCTGGAACAGACCCTCTCCAAGCAGCGGCTGTCGCATTGGATTGTGGACACAGACTCAACTGCATATGATAGTGCTGGCTTACCCCCACCTGGGTGGATAGTGGCACATTCCACGAGAGGTGAGGCTACGTCATGGGCCCTCTTCCGAGTTACCTCCATGGCTGAAATTTGTGATATGGCTAGCTGGGCTACCCCGCATACCTTTGCCAGATTCTACCTCTGAATGTGGTAGATCCTTCATTGCCCATTGTGGGCACAAGGGTCCTTGAGGTTACACGCTCACGCTGCTGACCTTGGTCAGGCAGGACTTAATGTCCCTCATATGCTGTCGTTCTTTCTTCCCTCACAACAGCTCTGGTACACGTTTCCCATAATGATGTTTGGTGGCTATCTTCAAATTGAAAGGGAAATTTAGTTTACGTACCGTAAACCTGGTTCCCTGAAAGAGAAGATGGCCACCAACCGCGAGGTTGCTTCGGTCGACATCATAGTTTCGTCGTGAAAGAGGATGTTCCTCCCCCTGTGTGATGGTTAAGTACCCTCGGGAGGTGAGACCGAGGGGGTCACTGGGGGGAGGGGGCCTACTGGCAGCTTTAATATAGGAGCTCAGTGACACCTACCCATAGGCAGGAGTATATCCCATAACGATGTTTGGTGGCCATCTTCTCTTTCAGGGAACCATGTTTATGGTAGGTAAACTAATGATTGTCTCTGTGGTTCACAGGCACAGCAGGTCTCCCACAGTAACTTTTCAAAGCTGCGCTAGTCTGTCGGGAATCTGCACAGATTTCTGTGAGTGGAGTTGAGTGATGTCACGCAGCAGCCCTCGAAGAATGCGCACCTCCACAATTCTGTGAAGAAATGTGCAGATCTCTTCAGAACTGCAGAAATCTGCACTATAAGAACACGACCATTGTTATCATCATGTGATCGCTCCAGGCCGCGACCTTTGGACTGCTGAGCCAATGGTGTGACTCAAACCAAAGTTTAGCAGACAGAAAGACAAACAGAGGGATGCGTTCACGACATGTAGGCATTCCTAAGTCTGCACAGATTCTGCACAAAACCTGTCCAAGTTTGCCATCTGTGTGACCTTATCTGGAAAATATGTCACCAGGTCACGCAGCCACATGCTTCGTTGGCTGCTTGTCAAAAGGTACTGCGCTGGAGCAGCCGCAGATGCAAAACAATAGAGCAGCGTTAGCTAACAAAGAGGTGTCTAGACAACCAGATACAATCCTCACTGTACCTAAGGCAGGGGGTGTGAATCGAGTCATGTCAAGTTTGAGTTATGTCATTTTTCCTATGAATTACATACTAGATACGGCAAAGTAATAGAGATTCAAAAATGTTTCATTTCTGAAATAGTTTTTAGTGAATAGTGAATAGAAATTCATTTCTGAAAAATACTATGCATGGATGTTTTAATGATTTACTTATACATTATAACTTCCATTATATTTACGTTGTATATGCATTTACCTGTTCTATTGTATATAGTCTTACAATGTAACCTAACTTAGTGCACAATTATGCTTTGTAACTTTTTTGACCTTCTGGTATATGCACTCATTATATGTCTTGTATACCATTGTAAGTTGCCTTGGATAAGGGTATCTGCCAAGCAAATAAATAATAATAACTCACAAATGTTTCACATGTTTATTTTTTTCAAAGCAGACATTTTAATGTCAGTTGGAAATGTAGGAATGTCACAAAGACAGCTGTAGTGGGTGATATCAGACCAGAACCAGGAACCAACACAAAATGAAAAGAGAGGTGGAGTTTGGTGAATCTGAGCGCTTCAAAGCGCTCAGATTTTAATAAATGAACAAACAGAAAATAAAAGGTTGCAAGACAAACAAAACACTGGACATGGCACTGGTAGCCAAAACAAAGAGATGAAACAAAATGGACTAACACTAAACAAACAGTGGACTAACAGAGAGACAAACACGATGAGTCAAGACAGTTCTAACTACGTTCTTTTACTTTGTTTGCTCTCCTTCTCCACACCCATTCTCCACTCACCGAACACACAACCCTGAGCGAGTGAAAACATGCTGCTTTTATGCAACTATACCGAGACTCGATTACTACTGCACATGAATTAATAAGTGCAATTCCCCGTGCTCACATATTAGTACATTTTACCTGCACGTGAAGTGCTGTGCAATCCTCGTGCCTAAATACAGATATACATTTTAAACCACTCGTGTTCCAAAATGTACACATTAACAATACACAATGAGCAGAAAAAAATACTTCTAGTAATAAAAGAGAACAGTTAAAGAGTTGTAAAGCTGCATAATATAATTGGAACTGATTCCATGAATACAGCTGTGTGTCATTTTGAAATGTCTATATAAGACCATTTTGGTCCGCACCACTGCAAACTGAACTATGAAGAAGTGTGAAATTCAGTTGACTGACTGGCACCACAACCAATCTGGTGAGAAATATTAATGATATTGGTTAACTTTTTGAAAATGCAGCTTATTTGTTTTTGTCTGTGACTAGTTCAATTACTGTTCGTCACTCATTACCATAACTGTCCTAGACCCTGGCTATGGCAGCTGCTTATTTAATGAGACACTGAAAGCAAATACAACAGTGCAAACACAAGGTTTGTTTATTTTTTATTTTGTTAAGGCAGCACTTTAAAGCAATGCTTTTGAGATGGTTAATTACTTCATATTATAACATTCTTTTATATCCTGAATCTCAGAAAATGTACCTAAAGAGGGATTGCCCAAACAGTGCACAGTACTTCTCAACTGACCTCATTGCATTTTTCATGTTTTCTTTTACCATCATACACCGGCCTTACATCAACTTTGAATAGTTTATTGTTGGAAATCTGGAGCTGAACGTTTGAGGAGAATGCAATGGGATATTCACTATAATGAAGATGGTCAGGTCACTTTGTATCACTGAATACATTTTTAGCTTTTCTTCTATTGTAGAGAGTGTGGAGACTGCACGCAACTTTTAATCTCAGAGGACGTCTCCAGCATTGGAAGGATATGTGTGTGTATGGGTAACTACATTTTACAGAAGCATCATATGTTTGTTTTTGTTTTCTTAATTTTAGCAAATGAGAAGTCTACATGCAGACCCACCTAGAGGGCAGGGAGGGCAGGGAAATTTCACCGGGGCCCAATGCCCGGAAGGGGGCCCTGGTGAAGGTTTTTTATTTTTTTTTTAAATATAGAAAATGTTTTAAAACAAGTAGCCCTGCACATGACCTTTGTGCTCCCAGCACCATATTAAAAAGAGAAAAAACTCCAGTACTGCACACCGAGCCGATGTGCAATGATTGTGTACGTGGTGCGAGTGCAGGCGCTGTCAAAACTCTTCCTTTCACACAATGATTGGAACTTTCACATTTCATATTTTACTACACCAAAAAGCTGAAAAAAGGCATTTTTAAGAAATCAGAATTTTAAAAATTTAAAAGAACCCTAAAGTTGCACAGTATATACCACGTTATGAATTATTCTATTAATTGCTGCTCAAAACAACATGATGCAGCAGTTTGTTAGAAAAATTGTATTTTCTTCAGCTGTTGATGTTAAGTAAGCTTACAATCAATGACTATTACACATGTGGAGTTTATATAAAAATAATGATTTATTCACTTACTTAAAAAATAAGTTTTAATACCATAAATAACTTAAACATAGGTACTTTGAGAAAACATAAATTATCCTGCTGCAGATTTTAATTGAGATATTGAAATTTCTATGAGTCGTTGACAGTTTCCTTCAAACCCATTATCAAAATAGTGTATCAGTTGAAAAGATCTTCCTCAGACACTGCTAAGATTGAAGTATCATTGCTTGGCTACGAAGCATGGCAATCCTTCCCTGGGGCCCATGACGGCGCTCAGCAGCCCTGTGTACATGCACTTCCAACCCTCCAATGTCTTCTGTAATGGAAGGAAATGTATTTATTTGTTTCTTTTTCTATTATTTGCACTGCCTGTGCAGGTAACTATTGATTGTTGGTGAAACAATTGTAACAAGTGACGTTTTTGGTTATAATTTGGCACCAGAGTAATTCTTTTTTTTTCCCTTTGTTTTTACACTTACCTGTGTTGTTGTCACTGTGTTTGTGTATCACTATGGAATCGACTGAATTGAAACACTGTTTTTCTTTCTGTACACTGTTATTTTGTGTTTGGTATGAGCACTTTCCTCATTTAGAGAAGCTTTCACCCCATCAATTAGTGGTGGCGAATGGGAACACATGGAGAGCAGCAGAAGGAAAAGGAAGCAGAGGAAGAAGAGAGAGTGGCAGCAGGGAAAGGAGAGCGGACTTTGGAAGATACAGCACAAGGAACAGAGAGAGAAAGAATTAGTAGGACTTGGAAAAGGAAACAGATATTGGACTCTTGTTGTACGGTAACTACTGGTGGTTGGTGGTTAACCTATTGATCGGGACTGTGTTTACATTTCGCCATTGTGTTTATTTCCATGTTTTTTTTTTTGGTTCTCCCTTTTGCTTTGATTACTTTTCTCTTTTTACTTGCTACGCTCTTCTTACGCATCCTTTATTTTTGTGGATACTTATTGTTTTGTGCCGTTCTTATAGAGACTACTTTTGCAAACCACACAAGACGCATTGGAGGATTTTTAAGAGTTACGTTTTTTTTCATTTCTTTGAATCGTGTTACGTGTTAATTGCTGCATAAAATGACACCATCCTACACAGTTGGTGTTAGGCAGACCAGAACATGTTGGAGGGATCATTTCAGGGTTGAGAGGTGGTGCCAGGAGTCCTACAACCTGTGGAGAAAAAGAGAGTTTATACTCACCGGTTACATCGTCAAGGGTACGGGTCCAGGTTCCAGGGTGTCCAGGGCCTTCATCCACGATTGCTTTCAGTGGTCCAGAAAGTCGCTGGGTCCCAGATATGGAGAAAGAGATATGCAAGAGACAAAGATAGGCTAGGGGGAAGTAACCAACTGCAACACCAAAGTATAGGTGTCATCTTACATACCATTGTATGTGGTCCTGACAGCCTCCTTTTTGTCTTCTCTTTCTCCTAGATATCTCCAGGATCCTCACCAGTTGATGGCTAATCGTAGGCTTTTCTTGGCAGGGAGGATTATCAGTGTTTCGGCACGTGGTCGCTTACTCTGGGACAGTACCTGTCTTGGATTACGCATTCTTTACTTTTGGACTTGCTGGTTCAGCTAAGAAAGAAAATTATTTTGTATTACTTTTTTTTAGAGATTTTACCCATGGGAGGGGAATGCCCTGGTTTTAATTTTTGCAGTGTCGTGTGCTTGTTTGTTTTTTAAATACTTTACCCTGTGGAAAAACAAATAAAACTTTTAACCTATTTAGTTTTCCTGAGTGAGTGTGTTGGTTCCCTGGGAATCAAAAAAACCTGTCTGGGGAAGGTTATATTCATTCAGTCACAAAGGTTCTTGTCCTTTTCAAACACAAGGTGACGTAGTGGTACTTACTAATTGTATTTTTATTTAGAGTTACCCCTGGTCATCCCACCTATGACATAATTTCCCCTGATTATACATTCTTTAGGAAATGATGACTCTGTGTGCTGTTCCCAGGAAATGAATAGTTGGCTCCATCATTGCAAGGCAATGGGAAATTTCAGCACTTGTATTGTTCCAAATCTTGTAATAGGAAGAGATTTATACCATGACCATGTGTAAGAGGGTGAGCAGTCCTGTACATTTAGTTGTTTATTTTTAGAACAAAAAAATGTTTACAGCGTGAGATCACCAGCGCCCCCTGGACGCAGGCCAGAAGAGGTACTGCAGAAGGGTACTGCAGTTTTTCGTTTTTTTGTTTTTCTCATAATTTTTGAGTAGGAAAGATGGGAGGAAGAAGAGGAAAGGTGGGAGGAGGAAAAGGAAAGGGGAAGGAGAAGCAGCAGAAGCAGTGGTGGACCCGGGCTCCAACTTGGTTTGGACACCTGGACTGGGCAGCCGAGCGGGAAGAATGGAGGGCTGAAAAGGGGCCCCCATGTGCGGACCCTGTGGTGAGTTTGGGCATGTTTGGGAGGACTGCCTCCTATGGCGACCCCCAATATGAGGAGGCCTGGAACCAGGGCCTGGTTGGGATGCGGCAGTGGTTCTGGGCGAGAGACCAGACCCAGCCAATGTACAAGAGGGAGGATCCCGAACAGCCCAAACCTTGCCCAGCAGAGGAAGCGTGCCTGCTGGTCCCACCACAGCCACTGGAGAGCAGCTGGGAAGCTTTCCTCCACACCATAGGGGTGACACAGGTGTGCTGCCTCGTGGGGAGTGGGGGCACTTTCAACTCAGCTGCCCCCTCCCATTAGAAGAATATTTGCTAGTTCAGCCACCTCCACCAAGGGAAGGAGCCCGAACATCCTGCACCTGAGTGGGTGGGGTCCGAATGTCCTCCGCCTAAGTGGGAGGAGCCTGAACGTTCACAGCCCAAGAGGGGGAAGTCGTGCGTCCACAGCCCTAGAGGGGGATGTCGTTGCTTCCACAGCCCAGGTACCCACCAGCAGAGGGAGAATGCCTGCTGGTTCAACCTCCACCACTATGGGAGATCTGCGTCTTGCTCCCACCTCCACCAGCAGAGGGAGGATACCTGCTGGTTCCACCTCCACCACCATGGGAGGACTGCTTGTCAACCCAACCTCCACCAGCAGAGGGAGAATACCTGCTGGTTCCACCTTGAACCTCCATGGGAGGACTACGTACCGCTCCCACCTCCACCAGCAGAGGGAGAATACCTGCTGGTTTCACCTCCACCTCCATGGGAGGACTACATGCCACTACAAAGAATGGGAGATAGGTCAGGAAACCAGCTCCCCCAGCTGCACTTTTGCGGCAGGAAGTACGGTAGCCGGTGCCCCACAAAGGGTTGCTGCTGGCCATGAAGAAGTGGGGGGGGAGGTCAGGAGACCAGTTCCCCCTGCTACAGTTCAGTTGGAGCCCGGAAGAGGGAGCTACCAGCCAGGAAGACATGGGGGAGGAGGACCTCCCACCATGGCCACCCGCATGGACACCGTACTTTCCCTCTTCCGGGACTTTGAAACTGAGGGAGGAGGTTGGAACCGGTTGCCGTTGGCCAACGTGGGGGGGGGGGGGGGGGGGGGGGGATGGGGTGGTATGATGTCCACTCGGGTGGACATGTAAATCAACAAAAAATAAAAATTTTGCCCCAGAGGGGGAGACGGGGAGTCGGGGACACAAATAAAACATACAAACAAAATTACAAAATAATTACACAAGTGACATAATCATATATACTACCGTATCGGTACACCAAACAAAACAACAAAACACCAATAAAAATATTGTACGGCAGACCGTTCTCCGCTACCCTCATAACTAGTAACTTGTCCTCTGCTAGCAGTGAATTAAACCTCGTGGTAATGTGTAGCTGTCGGCTAGTGCGTTGTTAAACTAGCCGGCATGTCACACAATTAATAAACTCATGCAGATTGTGGCCGAGAGGTAACAGAATAATTATGAACTAGTTAAACCCCTCGGCCACAGTATTTAAGCCTGCAGTTCTCCCTGCTCTGGGAGCGGGTGTTCAGAAGTGGAGAACGGGAGAGCAAGAGGTGAGAGAGAAATTTCAAATTAAAAGAACATAAAGATCAGTGAAGGCAGTTGCCCAGCCTGACCTTAGTTCCTCCTTCTGGCCTGACATCACTGCTCAACCATTGTTTTCCACACCACGTTATTCCAAAAAAGCTCAAGAGCTTACCATGCCATTGTGTAAGCATGATTTCAACAGTAAGAGTACCCAGTTGACTGAAATGAGAAGATTCCACTGGGACATATTCAACACAAAGGACAATTGTTTAACACGCTCCAAAAGAAGTTCCTTCATTATGGCTATAAATTCCCTCCTGAGAGGATCCTTAAAAGGTGGAACAACCTTCTTGTCGCATACAAAAGAGCCAAGGAGAGGAGGACCACCACCAACTGGCTCCATTTCTTCCACACCACTATTTCCCACACCTAAAGCTGCACACTCATGCCCAACTACAGTAACACCTCACCACCTCCAGCAACCTGCACAGAGTCCACGCCCCTTCCCTCCCACACTCAAGCACTTGACACCATACCTCACCAGCCCTTCAAGTGTCGAGCATTCCTACAACAATATGAGAATAATGCTGAAAGACATACAGCTGCTATTGAGTCACTGCTTGGGAGAAGGGAGGGTTAGGGTCAGGGACTCAAGTCACTGATGTGTCACTGATAGAGATGTACAGCTGTTATTGAGTCACTGTTAGGAAGAAGGAAGGACAAACAGGAAAAGAGGAGAAATAGGTTGTGTGACAGAAGAAGGGAGCAAAGAGATACTGAAATGTTGCCCTGTTTAAAACAGATCTCTTCCACATTGCAGGATATTTCAGCAAAACAGGACCACATAATTTTACTGTTGAAAAACAAACATCATTTTCATTTATTTTCTGTAAATAAACATTTTGAATTGTAATCCTATTTTCTCCTTATCTTTTGTGCACTTAATTAAGCATGATAATAATATGAGATTTAAATTTGACTGAAATGTCAGTAATGTTTCTTTAGGTTGTAACAGGGACACAGCAAAGGCAGATCTTGGGTAAACTTAAGGAAACAGGATTAAAATTGCAGTGATGGAAAATAATTTTTATTTATAGATGGTACCTACTTTTGTAGAGAACAAAGCCACAGAAAATGAAACTGTAGAGGAGACATAATTGGACTGGAAAAAAAATAAACAAAACAGAAATTGCTTTCTCAACCAAAAACCAAAAACACTTCATAGTTGTACACTTTTTCTTTTCTTTTTCTGTGACAACCAACCTATTCAATTTTAGAATTATTTCATTTCTCTTTTTAATTCCACTGTTCTCATTTGGTGGATTGTTTGGTTGATTGACATCTTCAGTGACATTGTCACCCAAAGCCTCATCTAACTCCAGGTCAAACTCTGATGTCATCAAGCATCATTTTTATTATTTATTGCATTTATATAGAGCTTTTCAAATCACTGTACTGTACATAGCAGAGAAAAAGAACAAACCATATTGTATAGCATGTCACACATAGAACTGCCACAGTCCGAACATTTAAATACCAGTATACACATAGTAATACAAAACCAGCAATTTTAAAGTTACATTAAAACCCACTAAGATAAGAAAGTTATTTTATAAAAGTGCGTTTTTAGTCTTGACTTGAAAACTGTAACGGTCCCAGCTTCCCCAACAAACAAAGGCAGAGCATTACATAATTTAGAGCTCTACAGAAAAATCCCTACCTCCCATGTTGCTTTTCTTGACCCTAGGAATAACCAGCAGCCCCGCATCCTGTGATCTCAGAGTGCGGTTTGGAAGATATTGGGTCAGTAACTCTTGCAAATAATTAGGTGCTGATCCATTCAGGGCCTTATAAGTCAACAGCTAAATCTTAAAATCAATTCTATACTGCACAGGGAGCCAGTGTAAGAGGACAAAACAGGGGTAATATGTTCACTTTTCTTTTTGGGGTGGGGGGTGAGGGGGTCAAAAACTTAAAAAGTGAGGTACAGAGTGGTCTGGTCTTGTGTAGACTTATTTTGTGTTGCTGGGGGTAGGTATATCACTTATGTGTATTCATCATGAACTTCAATATTTTGCGCAACTTCATATCTGATCTATATCTTCCACTACATACATATACACTAAATAATGAGATGGGGCTTTTCCTGCATGTTGGTGGATTTGGCATTGAACAATCTTTGAATATGTCAGACCACTTTATGTTTTAATTAGACTTCAAAAAGTTAAACTTCTAAATAGTCCAATAGATATTCCATTGTAAACAATATAGCAAAGCCAAAATCCAACTTGCCCTAGCCTTGCTTATTATTACCCACAACAGCGATATATTGTATGCAGAAGGAGTTAGTGAGTAGAAATCATGAAAAGTTATTTTTTTATTATTATTGCTATTGTTTTCTTGTTTGATGTGGTGGAAATGGGCTTCAAAGACTTTATGACTCACATGTGGTATTAGAAATTCTCTTATTCCTTTCATATTCTGAATTTCATGGTAAATGGAATATTCCTTTTATGCCATTAAAACATGTGTTACTTACTTTCCACTGCAAACCAAGGGTGCTGATTGCACTAGACTTGGTTATTGTTTATTGTGAAGAGCTAGTGGTGTGGACGTATATTTCTGTTTGTTTTAGTTTTTTTCAGATATGGAATCTGATATTTTGAGATTGTGCAGATGCTTGTGGGTATAACAAGGAGTAATACTGAAATGAGTTGCCCTTGTTTAGCCAAGCACAAAGCAAAGCAAATAATATATATATATATATATATATATATATATATATATATATATATATATATATATATATATATATATATATATATATATATATATATATAGGGCAGCTGGCTCTTTGAGCTATATATATATATATATATATATATATATATATATATATATATATATATATATATATATATATATATATATATAATGTGACAAGGTAGCTGAGTGGATACAGGTGCAAACGTGATGTAGTGCAAGACTGTAATCCGGTTCGGAAAGGGTTGTTTTATTTTTACTCCAGGTCTGGTGACCAATAAAAATAATGGCAAACAATAAATGGGTTTACAGACCCAAACAATAATAACCAAAAACATGTATCTGCCCCACAATGGTACACACATGGTCACCAGTCCTGGGTGAGAGCAGTAGTGCTTGTGGTAGGTTCTACAGGTTATTCGTGACAGTTGTGCAGTGCTGTTCTGGTTTTATGCAGGCCCTCTGTGACAGCTCTGGAATCATGTTAGCCATCTAGTGTGGTGTAACAAACAAAATGATTACACAGATAAACAAACAAAATATTCACAAAACTGCTTTTTTGAATCACAGGGTCTCTCACAGTTTTTAAATACAAACCAAATGCAAGGAAGAGAATATGATTCTCCATCCCCTTTTACGCTGTAAAAGGTTCTCTGACCTTTGTTTTAATTATTCTATCTTCGTTATTTGAAAAGACTAAATCAAGGCATGCCTCCCCTCTAGTGGGTGCCTTCACAAATTGTGTTAGGAAGCAGTCATTTGTCATTTCCACCATTTCAATTTCATCCTTCGTGCTACCCACCGGGTTTTCCCATTTTATATGGGGGAAGTTGAAATCCCCCATTAGTATGGCTTCTCCTTTGCTACACGCGTTTCTAATGTCATTGTATAACAGATTATTTTGCTCACCGTCTGAATCTGGCTGTCTATAGCATGCTCCTATTATTATGCCCTTTGAATTTTTGTCCGTTATTCTGACCCATATTGATTTGGTTTTATTTTCTTTGTCCAGGTTTAAAACCTGGTCTTCAAGACTGTTTCTTATATATAGCGCTACCCCTCCTCCTCTTCTGTCCTGCCTGTCTTTCCTATACAGTGTGTACCCACAAATATTATATTCGTCCTCATCACTCTCAGACAACCACGTTTCTGTAACACCTATCACATCATAGTTACCTGTTAGTGCGGTAGCTTCAAGTTCTAGAATTTTGTTTCTGATACTTCTAGCATTTAGATAAATACATTTAATGGTTCTCTTACCTGAGTTGTTGTTCTTGTTTTGATGCGGTCTCCCTTCTGTTTTTTTGTTGATTTCTCCCCCCTTCCTTTCTAGTTTAAATGCTTCCGAACCTGCTCGAGGATCTTTTCTCCGAGTAGACTAGTTCCCTTGTTATTTAAATGCAGTCCATCCCGTCTATACAGATAGTCCTCGTTGTAGAATGTGGTCCAATGATCAAGATAGGTGAAAGCCTTCCCGTGTGCACCACGTCTTCAGCCATGCGTTTTGATTAATTATGTCCAGCTGTCCATATGGTCCTTTGCAAGGTGCGGGTAGTATACCAGAAAATACCAGTTTTGGTTTTCTCTTTTAATTTCCTTCCTAGCTCTCTGAATTTGTTTTGCAGGGATTTTGGTCTGTCTCTTCCTATGTTGTTTGTACCGATGTGGACGACTACTACTGGGCCGTCTCCTGTTCGTTCTAGGAGCCTGTCCACGTTCTCAGTGATGTGCTTGACCGAGGCTCCCGGAAGGCAGCACACTGTTGTAGTAAGGGGGTCCAAACTGCAAATTGAACTTGCTGTGTTTCTCAATATGGAGTCCCCAACAATCATGACCTCACTTCATTTTGCTGTCTGGTCACCACTGTCAATGGGATCCTGGATGTTGTTCCTTTCATTCTCTTGTTGTTGGTTCTGCTCATCAAAATTCTGAAGTGACTCAAATTTGTTGGTTGTTTTGATTTCTGGTGGTTGTGTTTGACGAAGTTTCTTTTTTTCCCTGCTTCTGCCTACCTGAACCCAGCTGTTCTGACCTATCTCCTTGGTGGCTTTCAGTCTGTTAGGGGTGATGCAGACTTCCATGAATTGTGGGTGTGCCAGTTCCTCAAGATCCTGTTGCTGTCGCACTTCTTCCAGCTCCATTTCTAGCATACTTACTAGTTTATGCAAATCCTGGATCGCGCGGCACTTTACGCACACTTGGTTTAGCTCCGCTGGGTTTTCTGAGATTTCCCACATCAAGCAGGTGTCACAGATTATTGGCTTGAAGACCATGTTGAGGGGGGGTTTTTTAAGTTTAGTTTCTTCTGCAGCCGTCAGCCTGCTTTCAAACTGCTTCTAAACTGCTCTGTACTTTTCCACGCCTGTACTTCTTCCACTCGCTGTCGCTGGGAAGACTGCCTCGTTTAACTGCGTTGTTCTGCTGTGCTGTTTGCTTCTCCCCTCGCCCGTGTCTCAGAAAGGCGCTGAATTTGAATCAGCTCCTCCGAGTTTCAGCTTGTTTGTTATCAGAAAAACACACCCGGCTGTTTGACTTTGAGCTGCTGCTGTGTTTCCCCAATGTCCTGTGTTTTCTGATTAAAGCAATTCAAGATGCAATTTCTCCTTACTGCTTCTAAACTGCTCTGTACTTTTCCACGCCTGTACTTCTCCCACTCGCTGTCGCTGGGTCAGATGAGATCCTCCCAATAGTACTCAACAAAATGAAATAAGTTATTTACAAACTGCTAACCAAGATCATGCAACAGTCTCTTGAAACAGGAGTTGTACCGACAGACTAGAAAATTGCAAACGTAATACTGATCCACAAAAAGGAAACAAAACTGAACCAGGTAACTACAGACCAATAAGCCTGACTTCTATTATATGCAAACGTATGGAAACTATAATAAGATCCAAAATAGAAAATTACCTATAGGTAACAGTATCCTAGGAGGCAGTCAACATGGTTTTAGGAAAGGGATATCGTGTCTAACTAACCTGCTTGATTTTTCTGTGGATGCAACATTGATAACGGATAATTGCAAAGCATATGACATGGTTTATTTAGATTTCCAGAAAGCTTTTGACAAAGTCCCGCACAAAAGATTAATTCTCAAACTGAACGCAGTTGGGATTCAAGGAAACACATGTACATGGATTAGGGAGTGCTTAACATGTAGAAAACAGAAAGTACTGATTGGAGGAGAAACCTCAAAATGGGCAGGTAACCAGTGGAGTACCACAGGATCAGTATTAGGTCCTCTGCTATTCCTAATCTACATTAATGATTTAGATTCTGGTATAGTAAGCAAACTTGTTAAATTTGCAGACGACACAAAAATAGGAGGAGTGGCAAACACTGTTGCAGCAGCAAAGGTCATTCAAAATGATCTAGACAAGATTCAGAACTGGGCAGACACTTGCCAATTGGCATTTAATAGAGAAAAGTGTAAGGTACTGCACGCAGAAAATAAAAATGTGCGTTATAAATATCATATGGGAGATACTGCAATTGGAGAAGGAATCTATGAAAAAGACCTAGGAGTTTTTGCTGACCCAGAAATGTCTTCATCTAACCAACGTGGGGAAGCTATAAAAAAGGCTAACAAGATGCTCGGATACATTGTGAAAAGTGTTGAATTTAAATCAAGGGAAGTAATGTTAAAACTGTACAATGCACTAGTAAGACCTCATCTTGAATATTGTGTTCAGTTCTGGTCACCTCGTTATAAAAAAGATATTGCTGCTCTAGAAAGAGTGCAAAGAAGAGCGACCAGAATTATTCCGGACTTAAAAGGCATGTCATATGCAGACAGGCTAAAAGAATTGAATCTGTTCAGTCTTGAACAAAGAAGACTACGTGGCGACCTAATTCAAGCATTCAAAATTCTAAAAGGTATTGACAGTGTCGACCCAAGGGACTTTTTCAGCCTGAAAAAAGAAACAAGGACCAGAGGTCACAAATGAAGATTAGACAAAGGGGCATTCAGAACAAAAAATAGGAGGCAGTTTTTTGCACAGAGAATTGTGATGGTCTGGAATCAATTCCCCAGTAATGTTGTTGAAGCTGACACCCTGGGATCCTTCAAGAAGCTACTTGATGAGATACTGGGATCAATAAGCTAATAACAATCCACTGAGCAAGATGGGCCAAATGGCCTCCTCTCGTTTGTAAACTTTCTTATTTTCTTTTGTTTTGTAATTTTTGCTACTTGCTAGTTATATAAAGTGCTACATTTAATAAAACTTTGAATACAACATCTAGTCTTTTAAACAGTTATTGTCAATGTTGTAATAAGAGTAAATTCCTGTGTGAATAAACACACCTACAGCAAAAGTACATATATGGGAAAAGCTTGCAAAGAGGAAAATGTACAATACGTGCTTGTTTCTTCTAATTTTAAAAGTTAAATTTTAAAAAGTATGTACACATGTTAAGGCACACTGCTGCGCTGAAGGGGTGCACTTTCTCACAAGATGCACTTTCACATGCTACACTGGGTCGTGAAGACAAAGGGCGAATACCCAGTATGTCATTCATCAGGTTGAAGTAAGGAAACATTGATTGATTGTCCCCACTTCTGGGGCCCAACTGTGATTTTTTTGTTTGCTTTTTGCTTTATAGTACTGTGCTTTTAACCCTTAGCATTCCATTTATTTAGCGCTTGTCAGGCGAGCCAGGTCCAATTTATTTTCACACGCGCTGTTTATTTTACACGCTCTGTTTAATTTTTTTCAGAGTAAAACAGGTTTAAAAGGCACTGAATTGCAAAAGGACACTCAGTACTGCATCTCCAGCCAAGCCCCACCCCTTGTTCACTGTATTTTTCACATACCTCTTTATAGACGTGCTTACTCTAAATCCTCTCCTGATCATTTGTTTTGTCATCAAACTCCTCAATAATGTGATCCAAGTCTTTTTTTTATTACTCTAACATCTCAAAAAGCTCTGCAAATGTCTGTGATATTCTTTGAGAGTTGGATGTGGAAGCAGCTATCTCCTTTGTTTGTGTCTGTGTTATCTTCGTGTTGCAGGGGGCTATCAGACATTCTTTTTTTCGGCTTCATTCATCTATCGGTCTCACTTGGTCATTGAAAGGTTTTCTCAGCTTTTTCTGGAGAAAAAACTACTGGAGACCTGTGCTTTATGTCTTTACGGACTGGAAAGGGAAAACTGCAAAGTTCAAACTTTACATTGATGACGAACTTGATCCACAGATCTCTCAAATCCCCCTTCATAATTTTTTCCATCATCCTTTTAAACACTTCTGCACATCTTTGTTTTTTGCCATTAAGCTGTTTAACAACTTTAAAATCCTTAATAAAAGTGATGTCTCCTCATCAGACAAAAAGTAGCTGCATTTTCTCGTACAGGCCGCCATGAATCAGTTGATTCAAGCGACTGACCTGCTTATTTATGGATTCTGTTGCTGTTTGCAGTTAGAAGGAACAAAATAGCGATTGGAAGGTAAATTTGAATGCTGGTTTGCTAATATACCTACATTAGCTGGTTGAAGTAATTCATTTTCTATAATGTTCAGTGCCATTGTAGATTGAGTGTATTTTGATAGCATGTAAATTGGACCAGCTCTGGACCTGCAGCACAGTATAAAACGACAAACAGTGTCTTAGAGCACCAGCTAGTCGAAGGGCCACACATCCAAGGGCAGTTTGAACTGTGGCAGTCAGAGTGAGGACAAGTGGAGCGAGGACCTTTTCCAAATCTCTCCCAATGGCTACTAGAGGCCTCATTCCCACTCTGACACCTAACGTCTAGATCCGCTGGACAAAGCGTGCTCACTCTTTCTCCTCTCCTGGAATGAACACTGGTGCAGACATCGCTACTAACTCCTTCTCCCCTACGCTGCCTGCTACAAATTAGAACATTTTTTTTCAATTGTTGTTCTCTGACTAACAAATCTCTGCTTCTGAGTAATCTTATAACTGATGTCAATCATGATCTTCTCTGTCTAACTGAAACCTGGCACTGTGTAAACTAAACAACATGCACTCGCTGCATCTAGCCATCCCAAAGAGTTCTCGGATTAACCTTGCCTCACTGGCAGAGGCAGAGGCACTGCTGTTATTGCAAATTGTGTGTTTGCTCCTTCAGTTCTTTCTTTGCCAGCCTTTTCTTCATTTGAGTATCTCGCCATCAAGCTCCCCTCTCCCCTGTCCCTCACCCTTGCTGTTATCACCGTTCACATAAGAACAACAGCTTTATTGCTGAGTTTTCGAGATTCCTCTCCCTGGTCTACACTTCCACTGACAAAATCCTACTCCTAGGTGACTTAAAGGTTATGCTGACTTGCCTTCTTACCCTCTAGTGACCGACTTTGTCACACTCCTGGACTGTCTTGGACTCTCTCAATCTGTCACCATCCCCACTCACAGCTGAGGACACACTGGATCTGCTCATCACCAGGGGTCTTGAACTCTCCAATCGATCCGTCTCAGAAATCTCTCTCTTTAACCATTTCTTAATCACTGGTGATATTAATCTTCCTGCTCCTTCCTCTGCTACTGATACTGTTATTTCCTTCCTTCTCAAGAATCTGCTGAATCCTCTGAAACTCTTGGAATGTGTCTCTTCATCCCCTCTAACTGGTACTCTCCCACCTTAGTTGGAAATGCAGTCACCCTCTACAATGCCACCCTTACTCAGATCATCAACACTTACAACCAGTATGGTCAAGGAAGATCAAAAGTGCCCATGGTACACCCTCGAACTTCAATTGCTTAAGTCTGCCGCAAGCTTGAGCGCAAGTGGAGGTCATCTGGACTTACGGTTCACAGAGAAATCTGGACCTACCACCTCGGTAGCTACAGGCATGTGCTCACTGCTGCCAAGGTGAAGTACTTCTCTGAAATCATAACTATGGGACACATTAAACCCAATTTCTCTTTAATACCATTGACCAAATCCTATATCCAGCCACCAACAGATCCTTCTCCCATTCATCCCCCTCTCTTACCTGTCATGATTTCTCCTCTTTCTTTTGGAACGAAATTGACATCTAGTCTATGCTCTCCTGCCATAAACCCAGTTTACTACTTGCCCCCCTGTTCTCTCATAGAACATAAGAACATAAGAAAGTTTACAAACGAGAGGAGGCCATTCGGCCCATCTTGCTCGTTTGGTTGTTAGTATCTTATTGATCCCAAAATCTCATCAAGCAGCTTCTTGAAGGATCCCAGGGTGTCAGCTTCAACAACATTATTGGGGAGTTGATTCCAGACCCTCACAATTCTCTATGTAAAAAAGTGTCTCCTATTTTCTGTTCTGAATGCCCCTTTTTCTAAACTCCATTTGTGACCCCTGGTCCTTGTTTCTTTTTTCAGGCTGAAAAAGTCCCTTGGGTCGACACTGTCAATATCTTTTAGAATTTTGAATGCTTGAATTAGGTCGCCACGTAGTCTTCTTTGTTCAAGACTGAACAGATTCAATTCTTTTAGCCTGTCTGCATATGACATGCCTTTTAAACCCGGAATAATTCTGGTCGCTCTTCTTTGCACTCTTTCTAGAGCAGCAATATCTTTTTTATAGCGAGGTGACCAGAACTGCACACAATATTCAAGATGAGGTCTTACAAGTGCATTGTACAGTTTTAACATTACTTCCCTTGATTTAAATTCAACACTTTTCACAATGTATCCGAGCATCTTGTTAGCCTTTTTTATAGCTTCCCCACATTGCCTAGATGAAGACATTTCTGAGTCAACAAAAACTCCTAGGTCTTTTTCATAGATTCCTTCTCCAATTTCAATATCTCCCATATGATATTTATAATGTACATTTTTATTTCCTGCGTGCAGTACCTTACACTTTTCTCTATTAAATGTCATTTGCCATGTGTCTGCCCAGTTCTGAATCTTGTCTAGATCATTTTGAATGACCTTTGCTGCTGCAACAGTGTTTGCCACTCCTCCTACTTTTGTGTCGTCTGCAAATTTAACAAGTTTGCTTACTATACCAGAATCTAAATCATTAATGTAGATTAGGAATAGCAGAGGACCTAATACTGATCCCTGTGGTACACCACTGGTTACCACACTCCATTCTGAGGTTTTTCCTCTAATCAGTACTTTCTGTTTTCTACATGTTAACCACTCCCTAATCCATGTACATGCGTTTCCTTGAATCCCAACTGCGTTCAGTTTGAGAATTAATCTTTTGTGCGGGACTTTGTCAAAAGCTTTCTGGAAATCTAAATAAACCATATTATATACTTTGAAATTATCCTTTATCGATGTTACATCGTCAAAAAAATCAAGCAGGTTAGTTAGACACAAGCTCCCTTTCCTAAAACCATGTTGACTGTCTCCCAGGATACTGTTACCATATAGGTAGTTTGCCATTTTGGATCTTATTATAGTTTCCATAAGTTAATATATATAATAGAAGTCAGGCTTATTGGTCTGTAGTTCCCTGGTTCAGTTTTGTTTCCCATTTTGTGGATCTGTATTACGTTTGCAATTTTCCAGTCTGTCGGTACAGCCCCTATGTCCAGAGACTGTTACATGATCTTGAGTAGCGGTTTGTAAATAACTTCTTTCATTTCTTTGAGTACTATTGGGAGCATCTCATCCGGCCCAGGGGATTTGTTTATTTTAAGAGCTCCTAGTCCCTTTAACACTTCTGCCTCAGTTATGCTAAAGTTATTTAAAACAGGGTAGGAAAAGGTTGCCATGTGGGGCATGTTGTCCGTATCCTCCTTTGTAAAAACTTGTGAAAGTAAACATTTAATATATTTGCTATTTTTTCTTTGTCTATAATTTTGCCATGTGTCTCTCTTAGACATTTAAACTCCTGTTTTGAATGTTCTCTTGCTGCTGTAATAATGGAAAAACATTTTGGAATTGGGTTAGCCCCCTTAGCAATGTTCATTTCTATTTCTCTCTTGGCCTTTCTAACTTCAAACATGTCTGTTTTTTTATGATGGATGCAGTGGTGTTGAAAACCCAGTCACTTGTGGTGTCCTTCAAGGATCTGTTCTTGGGCTTCTTCTCTTCAACACCTACATACTTCCCTTGGGTCACCTCATCCACCAACATAGCCTCATGTTTCACTCCTATGCTGATGATACCCAGCTCTACTTAAAACTTGACCCTGGAAGCCCCAGCACCCAGCACTCAGCTTGCATTCAAGACATCGAGGCCTGGATGTCTGCCAATTTTCTTCAGCTCAACATTAGCAAATCTGTCCTCCTTCAAGTAGGATCTAAAACTCAATTTACAGTGGCTCTCAAAAGTATTCACCCCCCTTGTAATTTTCCATATTTTTTTGTGTTACAACATGGAATCAAAATTGATTTAATTAGGAGTTTTTTTGCCACTGATCAACACAAAAAAGTCCATAATGTCAAAGTGAAAAATAAAATCTACAAATTGTTCTAAATGAATTACAAATACAAAAGAGAAAATCATTGATTGCATAAGTATTCACCCCCTTGAGTCAATATTTGGTAGAGTTACCTTTGGCAGTAATTACAGCCATGTCTATTTGGATAAGTCTCTACCAGCTTTGCACATCTGGGCACTGTAATTTTTGGCCATTTTTCTTTGCAAAGTTGCTCAAGCTCCATCAAGTTGGATGGGGACCTTTGGTAAACAGCAATTTTCAACTATTTCCACATATTCTCAATTGGATTTAGGTCTGGGCTTTGACTGGGTCCCTCCATGGCATTGATCTTTTTGTTTTTAAGCCACTCCAGTGTGGCTTTGGATGTCTTTTTGGAGTCATTCTCCCAGGTCTCTTGCAGACTTCAGCAGGTTTTCCTACAGGATTTCTTTGTACTTTGCTGAATCCATTTTGCCCTCTATCTTCACAAGCTTTCCAGGCCCTGACGCAGAGAAGCATCCCCATAACATGATGCTGCCACCACCATGCTTCACGGTAAGGATGGTGTTCTCGATGATGTGCGGTTTTAGGCAATGGCCAAACTTAATGCTTAAAGTTGAGGCCAAAAGGCTTTATTTTGGTCTCATCAGACCACAGAATCTTCTTCCACTTGGTCTCAGAGTCTTCCACATGACTTCTGAGATTTGATGTTTTTTTAAAGTTTATCCAAGATTTGAAGTTTTTGACGTTTTTTTCAACATTGGCTTTCTTTTTGCCACTCACCCATAAAGGCCAGTTTTGTGAAGCACCCGGGCTATTGTTGCCATATGCACAGTGTCTCCCAGCTCAGCCGTGGAAGACTGTAACTCCTTTAGAGTTGCCATAGGCCTCCTGGTGGCCTCCCTGACTAGTGCCCTTCTCGCCTGGATACTCAGTTTTTGAGGACGGCCTGTTCTAGACAGATTCACAATTGTGCCATATTCTCTCCATTTCTTAATAATGGACTTTTCTGTGCTCCGGGGGATATTCAATGCCTTGGAAATGTTCTTATATCCTACCCCTGATTAGTGCTTTTGAAGAACCTTATTCTGGAATTGCTTTGAGTGTTCCTTTGTCTTCATGATGTAGTTTTGTTAGGAAATGTACTAACCAACTGTGGGACCTCCCAGAGACAGGTGTATTTAACCTGAAATAATGTGAAACACCTTAATTGCACACAGGTGGACTCCATTCAACAAATTATGTGACTTCTAAAGACAATTGGTTGCACCAGAGCTTATTTAGGTGTGTCATAGCAAAGGGGATGAATACTTTTGCAATCAATTATTTTCTGTTTTATATTTGTAATTAATTTAAAACAATTTGTAGTTTTTATTTTTCACTTTGACATTGTGGACTTTTTTGTGTTGATCAGTGGCAAAAACTCCTAATTAAATCCATTTTGATTTCATGTTGTAACACAATAAAATGTGGAAAAGTCCAAGGGGGGGGTAAATACCTTTGAGAGTCACTGTACATAAGAACATAAGAAAGTTTACAAACGAGAGGAGGCCATTCGGCCCATCTTGCTCGTTTGGTTGTTAGTAGCTTATTGATCCCAAAATCTCATCAAGCAGCTTCTTGAAGGATCCCAGGGTGTCAGCTTCAACAACATTACTGGGGAGTTGATTCCAGACCCTCACAATTATCTGTGTAAAAAAGTGCCTCCTATGTTCTGTTTTGAATGCCCCTTATGTATCTCAATATAGCTGCCCTAAACCTCGGAAACAGCTGTCTGCTGCTGCTTTCCCCCACAATACGAAACCTTGGTGTACTTCTTGACAGCAACCTCTCCTTTGATGCCCACATCTCCTCCGTGGTCAAATCTTCCTTCTACCATCTTCAAAACATCTCTAAAATCTGTCCCTACCTTTCCCTCATTGATGCGTAGATACTTTGTCATGCATTTGTCTCCTCTCGACTCGACTACTGCAACTCTTGCCTGTAAGCTGAGGTCCTCTGACTTGCAAGCAAAAGTGCACCACACTTGGAGAATGTTCATTTAGCTTCATGGCTCCAACTCTGGAACTCTCTCCCAGCTTTGGTGCGTGATGCTCCCACCGTCACTTGCTTTAAATCAACTCCTACTTGTTCTCTTTTGCTTTCCATGCTCTTTAACCCTGATATCTGTTATTAGCTGTTGTGTCATTGCTACTTTTTTCTCTTGCATCCACAATGATTAGCCTTGTATTTTATGCATTATGCATTTTCACTGTATTTCACATATTAGCATTGTTTTTCACTTTACTTCATGTATTATGTATTTTTTGTTACTGTATCTTCTAAAGCACTTCGTGATGGTGGGCCACTGTATAAAATAAAGATTGATTGATGTTTACTGCTGTATTTGTTGTTGCGCGTGTCTGTTGTGGGTTACGCTTCAAAGAATATGCTGTTTACATGGCAGAATATATATTTGGATTATTCAGTATTCTCACCATGTAATTGTACTGACTAACTATTTCTAATATACCTTTTTGGACGATGTTGTAAATTATGAAGCAAGTGCAGCATGAAGGAAACTTCGATTGCATCCTCTTCTTCTGTGATTAGAAATTCTCTCAACTTCGTCTCCACATTTGATTCATCTGCTCTGCAGTTCCTTGACCAAAACTCTCTGTGCTCCGTCTGCACAGACTATGACGTTGGCCGCAGACTTAAGGTGTTCTTGTATCCCAGAGCTGGCTGCGTTAACTGCTCCTGGCTGCTCTCTTTTTCACATCAAGTGCAGCTACAAGAAGAACACATTCCCAGATAACAAGAATATACAAGAGGATTTATTTTATAACATCTCTAGAGAAATTACATCACCTTTATCTATTGCCACTTTTTGAATACATTGAATAGTCACAGCAGATTTTTTTTTTGCCTTTCCTGTTTCCTGATATAATCTTTAATCTTTATTTTAAACAGATTCAAATTTGGTTTATGGCCTGACCATTTCACTTTACGAATCGGATACCTCCCATGATTTCCATTACATGAGAGTAGCTGTTAAACTTCATGCTGATTTGAAGTTGGCTCTCGCCAAGATAAACACCAAGTAAGACATAGCTTTACAGTAAACTAATGTGATCCATCTGCATCTCCATCCATTTGCCTTGCTTTCCATTTGATGATGTAGATATCCTTCTGTCTGGTGTTGATTGCTTGCTCCAGGGATCAGCTTATTTTGCCTCCCCAGAGCATCAGCACACAACGGCTGCAATGTTGGCTCCGGGGATCAAACCAGTGCAGTCTCCCCAGAGCATCAGCATGACAACCGTCTGGATTGAGCTAAGTAGGGTTGTAACAAAGTACCCGCCCCTGTGTGTATTTTTCTGTTATATGTTGAGTGTGTTGTGTTAAATGTTGGTGTATAGTCATTGGCACACAGGATATAAACGGGTCTGTTTCACGTGTGTTTAAAAATGTGTAGTTGTATTTTGGCACGGGATTGTACATCACTTCACGTGCATATAAAGTAGTTAATATGTGAGCACAAGGTTGCACTTAATTAATTAATGTACTGGGATTCAAATTAATAATTAATTGGTAATTGAATCCCAGCACAACAGTATATATATAGATGCACGTTTTACTCACTCGGGGTTGGGTGTTCGGTGAGTGGAGAACGAGAAAGTAGGAGAGTTATAATTTCAATTGCTATTGCGTGCTGGTGGGACCAGCACGATACTTGTTTATTTAACTCACCGTGTTTGTTTGTCGATCTGCTCACCGTTTGTAAAGTGTTAGTCCATTTTTGTTTGTGTTTTTATTTTGGCGAATGTGCCGTGTCCTGTGTTTTTTGTGTTTGTTTAAACCTTTTTATTTACAATAAACCGGCACAAGCAAGCGTCTCATCATTTCACATTTCATCCGTCCTGTCTGTTGTGTTCATCATTTCCTGGTTCTGACGCCGCCCACTTCGGCCGTCTTTGTGACAAGGGTACATCCCTGGAGTCTTGGGCACCTTCCATCGGTTCCAAATGTTTTTTTTTTTTAAATACAATAATATATTGTCACCACCAAACTGTACAGTTTGTCAAGGAAATTCATGGTTAAATTAATTTTAATATAAACATTTTCCAGATATTTAATTCAAAGGTGATTGGGTTGTTAACACCAATTCAAGAATATTCTTAACCAGATCTACTTCAAAGCATGTTGATTAAACCAAAGCCACAGGCCACAAACTGTGTTAACTCTTTGAAGCTCGCCTTCCAAAATGCTATCTGAAGCTATAGTGACTATGCAGTTGTACCATTATTGTGTTAAAAGTTAGTTAAAATGCTTTAAGAATCATTTTTAATTACATAACTTGTATACACAAGTTTAACAGTTATTTTAAGAAAGTTTCCCAATAAACCTGAAGGGTTTGTAACAAAGTACCCGCCCCTGAAGGGTTTATTGTGTTTTAAATGAATATTATAAACTAATACCTATTTTTGAATATTACCCATTGATTCATTTTGTATAGAGAATGAAACTAAAATGTATATGCTTCTCTAATTGATGTAAATAAAGTTATATTGAATAGGAGGTTTAAATGATAAATGTAAAATCCTTTTATAATGAAATAGGTGAATACATTCCATTTCTAACACACCGTTTTTGTGTGACATGCTACTGTCTACCAAATACTGTGAACCAATGGAAGGACCGATAAGGACTTGTTTACGTACAAGGGAACGCCTATACATTGTGTTATTTAAACTCAAAACAAGGATTTTCTTTTTCTCTCTGGATTCTCTCTGATATTGCTCTTTGCACATTGTACATACGTACTTAGCCACTTGGAAGCTAGCGCATGTATACGAAATAAGTGAATGAACCAAAAAATGCATGATGAACTACTAAAGACTGCTTCACTACGGCAAAACTCCATGACCAGAGAGCACATCAAGGATTCATTATGAACATTTAACAATGCATTACTTTTCCTTGAATGTTTTATTTTGTTTCTTCTTTATACAAGTTTTAACTATGAAGCCTAACCTTTATTCTTCTTCCTTTGAGAATATGAATAAATGTAATAATGATTTGGATTGTTATTTCTTTTTGTCTTATAACAAATACACATTTATGATTGATTTGAAATACTTAAACATACATAATATTAATTGTTAATCTTTTTTCATCATAAATCGAGGGATAATTAAGCCAGAATCGCTAGTTCTTATTGAGGTATTGTGTTTATTATGGTTAATAATTGCATTATGAGCTATAATGGGCATTTTCTTTAATGGTAATTGGTGAGGACACAGTTGTGACATAAACCCTAGATATACAATGCAAATATGCATGACAAGTTTCACTTAGTGTTCTCATAATATAATGCTGCATATAATTCCAAAATAACTTTGTATAAATACATTGATAAAATAAATGAAACATATTTTCTCTTTCCATATTACAAATCTATTTCAAGTTTAAATCTAGTCTGGACATGTTTTACAGGACAAATCCTATGAACAATCTTATAAGATACCTCTTTAACTTTGCTGATGAGACAATATCTACTGGGGACGTTCCAAACTTTCTTCCAATTTATATGCTAAAATAATGCACTCCAGTAAAATCTTGCCAAAGGAATCTTACTATCATTACACAAATTCCTAATGTGTTTATTGTTACAATTATTATTAATATATTTATACCACCTACAAACATGGTAGGCATCAATTCTACACTACACCCTCTTTTGTAGCTTCTTAGAGTACTAAAGCCCCTCTAGGAATTTCATCAAAGACTATTATAAACTCTTTAGTGGGAATTGGAATTTTAAACATTGTCAAAAACTCAGTATAATTAAACAGTAATTGACTCACCAACAAAATATTATCATCGTACCAATTTTGAAAAAAAAAAAAGTTTTATGTTTATATCTTATATCCTTATTATTCCAAATGATGTATCTATGTGGGGAAAAAAATCATGCTTCTGCATTAATGTCCAAGCTAATAGTACCTGCTTATGAAAATTAGCCTGTTTAATAGGGATTTTATTCACATCAGTTACATCTCAGTAAGAATTCAAAACCACCAACCCCCTGAAAGACATATTTATGGAAAATATTCCAAATGTTAACCTTATTTTTAATACAGTTATTTATCCAGCTTACATTAAAAATAATATCTGAAGTCTAACAATCCAACACATTAAGACCACATTGTTCTTGTGTGTTACAAAGAATATCCTTCTTTAAATAATGAGTTTTGTTTTTACAAATGAAATTATATAAAACTTAATCAAGCTCATTTATTACATATTGAAAACATCTAATGATAGTGGTATATAAACTGAACAGGCACTTATTTGAAAGTGTTACCATGAATTTAGCGTTTACAAGGTTGTTCACTCTTCTTTGCATAAGAAACATGTCCTTCCCCTCCCCTAAAAAGGGGGCAGCACTAGTTTAGTAGCTATTTGAATTACGATTGACAGGGCACTCATGAGCTCTGCATCGTCTCTTTGGTTCACAGCCGCCGCCAGCCTTTTTAGAGCAGGTCTGTGCAGGATCAGCATAGGTTTCAGTGGGTGGAACTGAGTGACGTCACACAGCAGCCCGAAGAACGCGCATCTGTGCAGAACTTTGCACTGTCAAAGTCTGCAATCTAGCCGGCGAAAATTCTCGTGAACGCAGCCACGGACGAACGGACGGACGGACAGACAGACAGACAGACAGCCCGCCCGCCCCACTGTATAATGTTCATTTTGACACAGCTCTATAATTCCTTCTTGTTTTACATTCCACATTTTAAAAAAGTTTTATTTATTACAAAATATTAAAAGTTATTATTGGAATAGATGTACCTGTTTATAGAGTAACAGACAAAAAATGAAAAAAACAAAACAAAACAAAAATTAGCGTTTCGGTGTTCCATTACCTGGGCCTTGGGACGGGAGTCTGCTTCTATTCCAGAGTGCGCAATACGTCAATAGCACTGAACCTCCACTACGCTCCGCACGCAGCACCCATCAGCAGAACGAGCGTCGCGGTGCCTAACCAGCACAGACTGCGATTCTGGATCTCCGCTGCTCGACTGAGTGAGAGGCTGCGGCGAGCACAGTGCATGCGCAGCACCGAGTCAAAGATATCAAGGAATCGCAGCACCTGGAAGACGTGGTGTTGTTATACAGGCAAGTTTTTACAAAAATATGAATAATATTGTGCTTTTAAAATGCACGATTCTGAGGGGCGTGTTTTCAGTGGCAGGTTCTTCGCAGGGCTGCGCCACGTTATTGCATTGTTCAATAAAGTCAGATTGTTATTATCCTGCAGGCAAATTTACAGTAGTCGGCTTATTGCAGCATTACACGCTGTTATTATTAATAATGTACTGGCAAAAGCTCTTCCATATACACCGTGCAATATACATTGGCCACTAAGGAGTTCTAAACAATAGTTGCACTTTTTTAAATGGTTTTCACATATTTATGAAATCTGTTTCTTAACATAGTACTGTACTGTGTACAAATCCGAGTTTACTGTAATATTTTTAATGCTTGCTTTGACAAACTGATAAAGAAATAATTACATTACAATGTCAAACTAAACAGTGTGTGTGTGTCTGTTGTCTGCAGCTTTATGAAACTGAACTCTGAAGAGTTTCGCAACATGTTTAGCGCTGCAGACTCTCACTGCCTTTGACCCTCTCTCTCTCTCTCTCTCTCTCTCTCTCTCTCTCTCTCTCTCTCTCTCTCTCTGGCTAGGATAATCGATACTTAAATTAAACTGTAACGTAGGGCCCCTCGAGGTCGCCGTTTATTTGGGACATTTTACAAAAACTGCATGTGGGCCGGCCCACACATGCATAAATTGAGGCGCGCGCACAGAACCATGCTTTCGGTTCATTTTGTTATTTTATGACGACTATGAACTCCTTTCTCTCACGCAGACAGCTTCCTGCTATTGTACAGTACCAAATGCCCAACGCACAATACATCCTGGACCCGTCCCTAGGCCTAATCACTGATCTATAAACACTGGGTAGCCTTTACCGGCTCCATTCGTCGGCCATCTTACCACACCCAAATTCCACAGCCTCACTCATTGGTTAGCTGGCATGTTTTTATTTATTTTTTTATTAATGTTTTTACTGCTCAGACATACCTTACAAGTCTCTCGTTTTGACGGACAATTTCAGTGTCTTCTGCATACAACATTTCCTAGGGTTATGTTTTTTTTTTTGTTTTGTTTTTTTTAAATAAAATGATTTTCATACGTTTGCTGTGTGAATAGACTATTTATACTTAAATGAAGATGGGAAGAAATTCATTATTGAGTTTGGAGCGTTTTGTTGAAACCAAAATAACTTATTTAGACGAGTTAATGGAAATTGTAAATTCATTTATCTTCTCAGAAATAACTGATTATTTATAATATATTATATATATATTTATATATATATATTATATATCTATATATATATATATATATATAGTATATATGTATTAGTCAATAAATGGGTTGATTGTGTTAATGTAACGACGTTGCAGCAACGTCGTGCTCAAAGCAGCACTGTTGCACCGATTTGTTCCAAGATAAACAAGGTTCTAAAAACGTTCAAATGAAGGAAGATGAAATGTTGCTGCGGCGTTGTAATATTACATACAGCTTTTGACAAGGTCCCGCATAAAAGATTAGTTCTCAAACTGAACGCAGTAGGGATTCAAGGAAACACATGTACATGGATTAGGGAGTGGTTAACATGTAGAAAATAGAAAGTACTGATTAGAGGAGAAACCTCAGAATGGAGTGTGGTAACCAGTGGAGTACCACAGGGATCAGTATTAGGTCCTCTGCTATTCCTAATCTACAATTAACGATTCAGATTTTGGTATAGTAAGCAAACTTGTTAAATTTGCAGATGACAGAAAAATAGGAGGAGTTGTCAAACACCTGTTGCAGCAGCAAAGGTCATTCAAAATGATCTGGACAAGATTCAGAACTGGCCAGACACATGGCAAATGACATTTAATAGAGAAAAGTGTAAGGTACTGCACGCAGGAAATAAAAATGTACATTATAAATATCATATGGGAGATACTGAAATTGGAGAAGGAATCTATGAAAAAGACCTAGGAGTTTTTGTTGACTCAGAAATGTCTTCATCTAGACAATGTGGGGAAGTTATAAAAAAGGCCAACAAGATGCTCCGATACATTGTGAAAAGTGTTGAATTTAAATCAAGGGAAGTAACGTTAAAACTGTACAATGCATTAGTAAGACCTCATCTTGAATATTGTGTTCAGTTCACCTCACTACAGAAAGGATATTGCTGCTCTAGAAAGAGTGCAAAGAAGAGCGATCAGAATTATTCTGGGTTTAAAAGGCATGTCATATGCAGACAGATTAAAAAAATTGAATGTATGAATCTATTCAATCTTGAACAAAGAAGACTACGCAGCGACCTAATTCAAACATTCAGAATTCTAAAAGGTGTTGACAATGTCGACCCAAGCGACTTTTTCGACCTGAAAAAAGAAACAAGGACCAGGGGAACAAATGGAGAGTAGACAAAGGGGCATTCAGAACAGAAAATAGGAGGCACTTTTTTACATAAAGAATCTTGAGGGTCTGGAATCAACTCCCCAGTAATGTTGTGAAGCTGACCCCCTGGGATCCTTCAAAGCTGCTTGATGAGATTTTGGGATAAATAAGCTACTAACAACCAAACGAGCAAGATGGGCCGAATGGCCTCCTCTCTTTTGTAAACATTAGAGACATTTTGGACATTTTAAATAGGTGTAAAAAAAGAAAAATAGCCTCTTTTTTATTATATTAATGTTTTTATTATAAACACAAACAGTAAAATACATGATACAGTACTCTGTTGATTCCTGCTTAGCAGTCTAAAATATTCCCACACTGTCTTAATACTTACATTTATCTATAGGTTGAATCTGTGTTCAAAAAATTCTGAAAATACATTGTTGGTAAGTATCGTATAGTTTAATAATCAGTATGTATTAAACTAAATTACGGAAACTGTGAACTGCATGTGAAAAAATAAAACCAGAAGTGCCGTCACGTATGCAACACTAACACGTACAAGTAAAGAAACTGTCGTTTCTGATTTTTTAAAAATGTATTTATTTATTTTTTAAATCTGCATTTCAGGGCTTCTGTAGCCTACTAAAGTAAACACCAAAAACATTGTTTCAAATGGAGCAGGGTGCTAACACTTTCAACAACTACTCATATTTTGTTTCATAAGTAGTATGTATTAAACATAGCCTACTTATTTAGATAAAATGCTTTTGAAGTTTGTTGAACACTCACTCATGCTAGCGAGTACCGTAAAAAGACTGCAGGTAAATTGTTTGACTTAAGCCAGTACTTTTGAGTGCCACTCCATTCCATATAGTGTTATGTAAAACTATATGAATGTATATTGGTCAACCCTTTATTTGAACATGTTATAATGCATTACAAAAATGAGTTATTCACGAATAACCAAAGATTAAGCTGACAGCCACATTTCTTTAAAATGATTGTTTGCAATCATTATATATATATATATATATGTGTGTGTGTGTGTGTGTGTGTGTGTGTGTGTATATATATATATATATATATATATATATATATATATATATATATATATATATATATATACACACACACACACACACAGTGGCTTGCAAAAGTATTCAGACCCCTGACCAGTTCTCTCATATTATTGAATTACAAATGGTACATTGAAACTTCGTTTTGTTGGATATTTTATTTTAAATCACTTAAACTCAAAATCAATTATTGTAAGGTGACATTGGTTTTATGTTGGGAAATATTTTTAAGAAAAATAAAAAAACGAAATATCTTGCTTGCATAAGTATTCAACCCTCACACATTAATATTTGGTAGAGCAACCTTTCGTTGCAATAACAGCTTTAAGTCTTTTGAGGTAAGTATGTACCAGCTTTGCACACATTGTCAGAGTGATTTTGGCCCATTCTTCTTGGAAGATTTGCTCCAGGTTGTTCAGGTTGGTTGGACGACGCTTGTGAACCACAATTTTCAAATAGTGCCACAGATTCTCAGTGGGATTGAGATCAGGACTTTGACTGGGTCACTGTAGGACATTCACCTTTTTATTCTTGAGCCATTTCAATGTTGCTTTGACCTTGTGCTTGGGTTCATTGTCCTACTGAAAGGTTAATTTCCTCCTAAGCTTCAGTTTTTTAGCGGACTGAAGCAGATTATCTTGCAGTATTTTCCTGTATTTTGCTCCATCCATTCTTCCTTCAATTGTAACAAGATGCCCAGTCCCTGCTGATGAGAAGCATCCCCACAGCATGATGCTGCCACCACCATACTTCACTGTAAGGATAGTGTGTCTTGAGGCATGGGCAGTGTTAGGTTTGTGCCACACATAGTGCTTTGAATTTTGGCTAAAAAGCTCTATCTTGGTCATATCTGACCAAAAAACCTTTTCCCACATCGCAGCTGGGTCACTCTCATGCTTTCTGGCAAACTCCAGATGTGCTTTCAGATGGTACTTTTTGAGTAACAGCTTCTTTCTTGCCACTCTCCCATACAGGCCAGTGTTATGCAGAGCTCTTGATATGGTTGATTGGTGCACCATTACTCCACTCCCAGCCACTGAAGTCTGTAGCTCCTTCAAAGTGATTGTTGGCCTCTCTGTGGCTTCTCTCATAAGTCTCCTTCTTGTTTGAGCGCTGAGTTTTGAGGGACGTCCTTTTCTTGGCAGTGCCTGGGTGGTGTGATGCAGCTTTCACTTCCTAATTATTGATCCAGCTGTGCTCACTGGGATATCAATTTGTACCCTTTCCCTAATCTATGCATTTGTATTACTTTATCTCTAACTTCTGTAGAATGCTCTTTGGTCTTCATTTTCCTTCAGATTCACAGCCTTACCAATGATCCTTCAAATGGGGTTTTTATCCAGAAAATGTGACAGCAACTTTAATGGTTCACAGATGGAGGCCAATGGTAAGGTAATTGTGTCCTCGTTAGGGCAATTTCTTTCATCGGTGCAAACTGGGAGCTTCCACAGCACAGGGGTTGAATACTTATGCAAGCAAGATATTTCAGTTTTTTATTTTTATTAAAAATATTTCCCAACATAAAACCAATGTCACCTTTCAATAATTGATTCTGAGTTTCAGTGTTTAAAAATAAAATATCAACCAGAACGAAATTTCAATGTACCATTTGTAATTCAGTAATATGAGAGAATTGGTCAAGGGTCTGAATACTTATGCAAGCCATTGTATGTATGTATGTATGTATGTGTGTGTGTGTGTGTGTGTGTATATGTGTGTGTGTGTATATATATATATATATATATATATATATATATATATATATATATATATATATATATATATATATATATATATATATATATACACACACACACACACACACACACACACATACATACATACATACATACATACATACATACATAAGAACATAAGAACATAAGAAAGTTTACAAACGAGAGGAGGCCATTCGGCCCATCTTGCTCGTTTGGTTGTTAGTAGCTTATTGATCCCAAAATCTCATCAAGCAGCTTCTTGAAGGATCCCAGGGTGTCAGCTTTAACAACATTACTGGGGAGTTGATTCCAGACCCTCACAATTCTCTGTGTAAAAAAGTGTCTCCTATTTTCTGTTCTGAATGCCCCTTTTTCTAATCTCCATTTGTGACCTCTGGTCCTTGTTTCTTTTTTCAGGCTGAAAAAGTCCCTTGGGTCGACACTGTCAATACCTTTTAGAATTTTGAATGCTTGAATTAGGTCGCCACGTAGTCTTCTTTGTTCAAGACTGAACAGATTCAATTCTTTTAGCCTGTCTGCATATGACATGCCTTTTAAGCCTGGAATAATTCTGGTCGCTCTTCTTTGCACTCTTTCTAGAGCAGCAATATCTTTTTTATAGCGAGGTGACCAGAACTGAACACAATATTCAAGATGAGGTCTTACTAGTGCATTGTACAGTTTTAACATTACTTCCCTTGATTTAAATTCAACACTTTTCACAATGTATCCGAGCATCTTGTTAGCCTTTTTTATAGCTTCCCCACATTGTCTAGATGAAGACATTTCTGAGTCAACAAAAACTCCTAGGTCTTTTTCATAGATTCCTTCTCCAATTTCAATATTTCCCATATGATATTTATAATGTACATTTTTATTTCCTGCGTGCAGTACCTTACACTTTTCTCTATTAAATGTCATTTGCCATGTGTCTGCCCAGTTCTGAATCTTGTCTAGATCATTTTGAATGACCTTTGCTGCTGCAACAGTGTTTGCCACTCCTCCTACTTTTGTGTCGTCTGCAAATTTAACAAGTTTGCTTACTATACCAGAATCTAAATCATTAATGTAGATTAGGAATAGCAGAGGACCTAATACTGATCCCTGTGGTACACCGCTGGTTACCACACTCCATTCTGAGGTTTTTCCTCTATCAGTACTTTCTGTTTTCTACATGTTAACCACTCCCTAATCCATGTACATGTGTTTCCTTGAATCCCAACTGCGTTCAGTTTGAGAATTAATCTTTTGTGCGGGACTTTGTCAAAAGCTTTCTGGAAATCTAAATAAACCATGTCATATGCTTTGCAATTCTCCATTATCGATGTTGCATCCTCAAAAAAATCAAGCAAGTTAGTTAGGCACGATCTCCCTTTCCTAAAACCATGTTGACTGTCTCCCAGGACCCTGTTACCATATAGGTAATTTTCCATTTTGGATCTTATTATAGTTTCCATAAGTTTGCATATAATAGAAGTCAGGCTTACTGGTCTGTAGTTACCTGGTTCAGTTTTGTTTCCTTTTTGTGGATCGGTATTACGTTTGCAATTTTCCAGTCTGTCGGTACCACCCCTGTGTCAAGAGACTGCTGCATGATCTTGGTTAGCGGTTTGTAAATTACTTCTTTCATTTCTTTGAGTACTACTGGGAGGATCTCATCCGGCCCAGGGGATTTGTTTATTTTAAGAGCTCCTAGTCCCTTTAACACTTCTGCCTCAGTTACGCTAAAGTTATTTAAAACTGGATAGGAACTGGATGACATGTGGGGCATGTTGTCAGTATCTTCCTTTGTAAAAACTTGTGAAAAGTAATCATTTAATATATTTGCTATTTTTTTTTCTTCCTCTACGATTTTGCCATACATACGTACATACATACAATGGCTATATATATAGTATTTTGTTCAGAAAGTTCTTCCCAACACTGTTGCAGAAGTTCTCGCAAATGTGTTGCACTTGTAGGTTGCTTTGCTTTCACCCTTTTGTCCAGTTCATCCCAAACCAGCTCGATGGTGTTTAAGTCTGGAGACTGTGCTGGCCATTCCATGATTTGAAACCTACCGTCTTGTTCTTTTCTTCTAAGGTAGTTCTGACATAGTCTGGAGGTATGTTTTGGGTCATTATCTTGCTGTAGGATGGACCCCTCACCAACTAGGCGTATACCAGAGGGTATTGCATGGCGCTGCAAAATGCTGTGGTAGCTGTTTTGGTTCATGGTACCATTCACTCTGTGCAAGTCGCCGACTCTGGATCCAGCAAAAGAGCTTCAGACCATCACGCTTCCTCCTCCATGTTTGACAGATGGTGTCACACGCAGAGGAACCATCCTTTTGCCTACTTGATGGCGTACAAAAACCCTGCATGATGAACCAAAGATTTCAAATTTTGATTCATTGGTCCTTAAGACCTTCTTCCAGTCTTCAGTAGATCACTGGCGGTGCTTCATGGCCCAGGCAAGCCTCTTTTTCTTATTTTGCCATCTTAGCAATGGCTTTCTTACTGCAACTCGACCTGTCAAACTTTCTCTTCACAGTTGAAACTGAGACTTGCTTGCTTCGACCAGTGTTAAGCTGTGCTTGAAGCTGTTGTCCTGTGAGCCGCCTATCACGCAAGCTGTTGACTTTCAGAAACTTGTCTTGTGATTCTGTTGTGGCTTTGGGTCAGCTAGACCTCTTCCTGTCAGAGTTTCCTCCAGTTTCCTAGTGCCTTTTGATGGTGTAGGAAACTTTACTCACTGACACCTTGGCTTTCTTTACAATTTCTCTAAAGGAAATACCTACACTTTTAAGGGTTATAATGGTCTGTCTGTCTTCTTTTGTTAATTGCCATTTTCTCGCCATTATGATAGCAATATACTACTTCCTGCAGTACAGTGCTGTCCAAATGATGCTTAAGAGGGTGTAGTAACACAGTCTGTTCCAACACTGCTTTTATACAGACAGAGGGTTTGTAAGTAATCAACAAAAGTTGGGACAGCTGTAGGAATTGTTAGCATCAACTTTCAAGGCTTAATTTACTTCCATTGCTACAGAACAGCTGTAAGTTGTTAACCCATTACTTGTTCCCTGAAAAAGGTATTTTTGTATAACTCTGAAATGTACATTATTTTTCAGTTTTTGGTAACCTAAACTTTTATTTTTAACCTCTGGCAGTTTACCGCTTACTTTCGTACCATTTCAGGTTATTTACTGGACTTGAACTGCTTAAATTTCAATAAAAACTGGATAAATGGTGGTGTTCTAAAACGTTTGACCGGTAGTGTGTGTGTGTGTGTTATATTATATATATATATATATATATATATATATATATATATATATATATGTATATATATATATATATATATATATATATATATATATATATATATATATATATATATATAATGTAATTTAAACAAGATACAGTATTATTTACATAGTGTTGAGGGTACTGTTAAATTCACTTTGAGGTTCTTGAGAGACAGCTTGCTGTCCAGGATCCTGGAAATAGAAGGTGTGAAATGGCTAATTATGTGAAAATAGAAAAATGATTATACTTAGAGATACAGCATAAAGAAATAGACAATAAAATGTATGGAAGATTTAGCAGAAATGAACTCCATTGTTATTTTAATAGTATAATAACAAAAGGAAAGCTGTTTTAAATATGTGGTCATGTACAAAGAACATAAGAACATAAGAAAGTTTACAAACGAGAGGAGGCCATTCAGCCCATCTTGCTCGTTTGGTTGTTAGTAGCTTATTGATCCCAAAATCTCATCAAGCAGCTTCTTGAAGGATCCCAGGGTGTCAGCTTCAACAACATTACTGGGGAGTTGATTCCAGACCCTCACGATTCTCTGTGTAAAAAAGTGCCTCCTATTTTCTGTTCTGAATGTCCCTTTGTCTAATCTCCATTTGTGACCCCTGGTCCTTGTTTCTTTTTTCAGGCTGAAAAAGTCCCTTGGGTCGACACTGTCAATATCTTTTAGAATTTTGAATGCTTGAATTAGGTCGCCACGTAGTCTTCTTTGTTCAAGACTGAACAGATTCAATTCTTTTAGCCTGTCTGCATATGACATGCCTTTTAAGCTCGGAATAATTCTGGTCGCTCTTCTTTGCACTCTTTCTAGAGCAGCAATATCTTTTTTATAGCGAGGTGACCAGAACTGCACACAAGACCTAATACTGATCCCTGTAGTACACCACTGGTTACCACACTCCATTCTGAGTTTTTCCTCTAATCAGTACTTTCTGTTTTCTACATGTTAACCACTCCCTAATCCATGTACATGTGTTTCCTTGAATCCCAGCTTTGTTCAATTTGAGAATTTAATCTTTTGTGTGGGGAGCTGTTCTTGTGCTGTAAGAATACCTCGCGGGCTTGCGTCGTTGTCCTCTACGCTGATTTAATCAGCCACAACGACCACAAAAACAAACAAAACAAAAAAAACAGCTTGGGCCTAGCGCTTTTCTCAAGCCTCGGGCTCTCCTAGCGCTGCTGCGCTTGCCCTCGGCGACCACGCCGACTGAATCGGCCGACCTTCACAGGAAAGCAGCGCCTACCCGGCCCCAGTTGACTCGGCATCGGCCTAACCATCTTCGGCGCCGATCGCATCCACCATCTGATTCGGCACCGGTGAACAGCTTTGGTGCCGTCTACAGCCCGGTACCGACTGCGCTACCCATCGGCACTGACCTTGGCGCTGATTGACCGTGCACTGACCATTCGTTCTCAGCACTGAGCACAGCAGCCCCTCCTAGACACAATGTCAGTGCAGTTGACTGGGTCCTCTGCTGGTTTCCACTAGTGTGCTGTGAAGCTGCCAAAGCAGGATGAGCACTGATCCTGTGTCAAAAGCTTAGGACCAGACCATGCGACCAAAGCACTGGTGGGTGAGTTGGACTGCTCTCCGTGCAGGAAGTTCTCCAATAGAACTAAACGCAGGAGAGCAGCCCTATCCCCAGGAGAGTCTCTCTCCCCGAGCCATGGGAGAATGAGGTAGGTGGTTCAAGGGCCTCCGCAGAGGTCCTCTAGGACTCCCCCTGCTACAGTGACCAGAGAGCTCTCCCGCACACCTGAATCACCCTCCCCTTCCCCACCACCTGTACAGAGGCGCAGACACCTCTCAGGGGAGGCGAGATGGTCACCACCGAGGTGGTACCGCTCAAGGGGATGCTCACCAGGGGACAGGCGGTTGCCGCGCTGGCACCGCTCCCCTTCCCCATGCAGGAGCAGACGATCCCCGTCAGAGGCACCCAAGCTCGGCTGAGTGGCGCTTTGTAAGGGCTCAGCAGACCATGCTAGAGTCCTATTAAAATTGCAGAGCAGACTGCCCCCTACCACCGGGCAGCCCCAGCTTCCACAGTCTCGTTCCCCATCCCCACTACCTCCTAGCCCAGGCGAGCTGTCCTTCACGGCATCGAGATCAGACGTCTTGGACCCAGCCACATCCATCAGGCAGGCCACAGCGGAGGGCTTCTTACTGCCCCTGGCTCATGTGTCGTGGAGGGAAGAGTTCCGGGCGCTAATGCAGCGTGCAGCTGCAGCCACGGACGTTCCCTGGCTGGCAGAACAGGAGGAGAAGGGAACTGCTTTCTCCAGCGAAAAGGGCACCCACAGCAAGCCCTCCCTTTATGCCAGAACTTCTTGGAATTGGTGCGCAACCCAGCGTCTGCACTCTCAGCCTCCAGAACAGCAGAGTCTCTCTACACACTGCAGGAGCCCAAGAAGCGGGCCTAAGCACATTCCCCACTATTGGGGTCACGGTATTGGTGCAAGGTTCCACCTTCACCAGGGGGGATAAGGACCCAACCTGCCCATCTAAGGGCCATGCTCAAGAAGGCGTACGCATCTGCAGCACTGTCACTAAGAGCAGCAAACGCCATGGCTATACTGGTGGAGTTAGACCAGGCATCGGGGAGGTCGCTGGCGGTGATGGTGGCCGCTCACCGGCATTTGTGGGTGACACAAGCCAATGTCGAGGAGACCGAGAGGGTGGCGCTACTGGATGCCCCCATTACACCGGGGCAGACGTTTGGGGTGACTTTTGATGTGACCGTTGAGTGGTCCCACAAGGCCACAGAGGTCGTCTCCAAATTCTCGCACCTTCTGGCTTACCGTCAGCGCCCAAGGTGGCATTCACAGCCTGCTGGGGTAAATGGGCCTGAACACCACCCTCCTCCCCAGAGTAGACAAGCAGGCAGAGGAAGAGCCAACAACAGGGGACCACCGCAGGCCAGGGGTTATCGGTTCTCCGGCTGAAGACAGAGGCTGGGGCCTAAGAAAGACCTGCCCCCTCCTAAGCCCAAGGGATACCGCTCCTGAGGGGCCCCAGCTGCCACCAAACCCCCTCGCAACCGGACTGACCAAAGGCAATGACCCATGGCAAGACTGCACCCAGGACTCCTGCCTGCTATCGACAATGAGACACGGATACGCTCTACAATTCTATATAGGTCCGCCACACCTCAAGGGTGTGCTCCTCACCACCGTCGAACCAGCGAGAGCGATACTCCTTCAACAGGAGATTGCCAGTCTTCAACAGAAGAATGCTGTGCGCTTGGTAAGTTCAAGCGATGCCCTCAGCGGTTTTTACTCCAGGCACTTCCTGGTGCCCAAAAGGGACGTGGTTTCAGACCAATTCTGGACCTCAGGGTCCTGAACTTGTTTCTCAAACAGAGGAAGTTCAACATGTTGACAGAACAGCATATCCTCCAGTCCGTCCAACCGGGTGACCTGGTTCACATCGATCGACCTGCAAGATGCCTTCTTTCAGGTCCTGATCCGTCCCCGCACAGGAGATATCTGCGCTTCAACCTTTCAAGGCAACACGTACGAATTCTGTGTGCTGCCATTTGGCCTCTCGCTGGTGCCTGGCACATTTTCAAAATGCATGGATGCAGCACTGGCTCCACTTAGTTCAGGATCTGAATCTGCCTATCTAGACGATTGGTTAGTTTGTATGCATTCCAAAGCAAGCGCAGAGGTGCACACAAAACAGGTCATAGATCATGTGACGAAGTTAAGGTTCTCGATACATCAACAGAAAAGCAGCTTTGTTCCTGGGGATCAAACTGAACTCTGTGAGCCTGCTTGGTCAAAATATATCAGAGGTTGTTGGGGTTGATGGCAGCTACCTCGAGAATCCTTCCACTAGGGCTGCTGAGAATGTGCCTGCTTCAAGCCAAGGTAAATACGCTCAAGGTATTTGTGCGAGTGTCCAGACAATGCCGTAAGACACTGGAGTGGTGGCTCCATCCCGGCCATCTGCACCTCGGATCTCCCCTCGGATCCCCCCATAGAAGGGAAGTGGTCACTACAGATGTCTCCAGCCTGGGCTGGGGAGCGGTCTGGAATGGGAGAGGAACAGTGGCAACAAGCGCACATAAATGCCCAAGAGCTGCAAGCAGTGAGCCTGGCGTTATCCTATTTTTGCCAGCAATTCGCACACAAACATGTGCTGCTCCAGACAGACAATACCACAGTGGTAGCCTACATAAATCACCAAGGCGGCCTGCGCTCGCTGGGCCTTCACCACGCAGTGCACAGACTCCTCAGTACACAGAAACTTGCGTTCCATCAGGGCAGTTCACCTCCCCGGTATAGACTACAAGGCAGCAGACCTCCTGTCCAGAAGAGCCCCAGACAGCTTGGAATGGAGACTGCATCCCCAAGTGATGCAACAGATTTGGGAGAGGTTCTGTACTGCGTGGGCCGACCTGTGGAGAGAGCACAGGGTCTGCTGGTTACACCCAGATGGCCGAGGCGCCCCTGGTTTGCTCTCCTCTCCGACATGTTGTCAGGTCAACCGTGGCAGCTCCCGCTGCGCAAGGACCTCCTGAGCCAAGCGGAGGGGCTATTATGGCACCTGAACCCAGCCCAGCTCCAATTCTGGGTCTGGCCATTGAACGGAGCCTTCTATTCAGACGTGGTTTGCCATATGCAGTGGTTGAAACACTACAGTCTGCTAGGGCGCCGAGCACTAGAGCCCAGTTCTCATCCAAGTGGAAAGTCTTCTGAGACTGGTGCATTGCCTAAAGTCACGATCCTGTGACCTGCCCTATTGAGACGATATTAACCTTCTTGCAACACCTGTTTGATGGCAGCAAGGTCAGTGTACCACAACAAAATTGACTCTGTGTCCCCTGGGGCACATTTCCTGGCAGTACAATTTCTTAAAGGGGCTGGGAGGCTTCGTCCTCCCATGAAAAGTATGGTCCCCCATGAAAAGTGGGATCTAGAACTGGTACCTAGAACTGATACTGCAGGTCTTTATGGGTCCCCCATTTGAGCCCATTACGTCAGCAGAACTGCGCCCTACCATAGCCATTACGTCTGCCAGACGTGTAAGTGAGCTTCATGTGCTGTCAATCGATGACACATGTATGGCTTTCATGGGAAATAACTTGTGGGTAACATTACGAACAAATCCAGCATTTTTGCCAAAGGTGGTATCTTCGTTCCATATCAACCAGCCGGTGGTTTTGGAAACTTTTCAGACCTCCCCTGTATGAGTCAGAGGAGGACAGTAGACAGCACACGCTCTGCCCAGTTCGGGCTCTGGGTTGTTACCTGGATAGGACGGCGTCCTGGAGACAGTCCAACCAGCTGTTTATCTGCGGTGGGTCCCGCTCTAGAGGACAGGCCCTATCGAAGCAACGTCTAGCACGCTGGGTGTCAGATGCTATACACTTGGCGTATGAAGAGACGGACGCCCCCTTGCTAGGGTACATTACGGCAGATTCTACAAGGGGCCAGGCAACTTTGTGGGCTATCCTTCATGGTGCCTCCTTAGATGAGCTATGCAATGCTGCTACATGGACAGGTAGTCAGACATCTGCACGTTTTTACTGCCTTGATGTGGCAAACTGAGTGAGACCCTCTCTGAGCTCTAGGGTGTTGCAGGCGGCATGCCCTTAGGCGTCATGTGAGCTCTGTGGCTATCGCCATGAGGCTGTACTGTTGGTAATGTGGAGCCACGATAGCTTCGGTACAGCTTCCCATTTGGTAATGGTTGTCATTCCATTGAAAGGGAACCCTAGTTCCCTGAAAGCGAATGACAACCATTACCCTTCGAGGTCGTGTCCCCAGCTGACCTCTGATTTCAAAAGAAAATGACGATATGCTACTGTGAGGACGTCCCTCTTCAGCAGGAGGTGGGAGGGACTTCCCCCCTCACAGCAGGGCCCTGATAGGGCTGCTTTTTTTTATATATGCTCAGTGATTGACAGTCAGAGAGGGCCCTTTCCCATTCGGTAATGGTTGTCGTTCTCTTTCAGGGAACCAGAGTTATGGTAATAACCTAACGATAACTGTCATGGGGCAAGAGACTGGGTCATGATTCCTGGTCAAGACATGAAGTTTGGAAATACTTCCATTTATAGGTGTACAGCGACCTAGTGGAATCTACCCTAGCGTTCTGCAGTGTACCCACATCCGCACCCTAGGGCTAACCAGCGGTCCCTTTCAGGGGTCAGACCCATAGCTGGAACCTGCCTGGTTCTGGGTGCCAAAGAGTGCCTCTCACCTGGCTAAGGAGATCCAATGCGAAGCGCAATCTCCCAGGGGTGGCCTTATAAGAGCTGGCACAGGGTTGAGAACCAGATTCTTCTGGGCCACTGAAGAACTGACGCCTTCTCTAACCAGACCTTTTTGAAAAAAGGTCTACGCCGTGTGGACCACCTAATTGGTGGAAGGAGTAGGACAGGGTGCAATGCGTCATCTCTGCCGAGGCAAAGAGATCGACCTGCGCATTACTGGGTCCGAAAATGCGCTCCGCTACCTGAGGGTGGAGTTGCCACTCTGACGAATGCGGACCCTCCCTGGAGAGGAGGTCCACTGCCAAGTTCACCACTCTAGGAATGTGCTTCGCCCGCAGGGACAGTTCCATGTCAGTAACCTGAAGGCCATGCGATGCAACCCCAAGGACTGTAGGCCGCCCTGATGGTTGACATATGCCACCACTGTGGTGTTGTCCATCTGAATCAAAACATGTGTATCCCACAGCATGGGGAGGAAGTGGTGCAGAGCAAAGGAGACCGCTTGCAACTCTAGCATGTTTATGTGCAGGGACTTCCAGTGGTCTGACCAGGATCCGCATACTCCTCTGCCTTCCCAGACTGACCCCCAACCCAAGTTGGAGGCGTCTGTCAAGACCACTTGGCGGTTTAACACTACTCCCATCCGCACACCCTCGCACAGGTGAGAGGTTGTCCTCTACCAGCATAGGGCTGCTGAGCAGGTATTAAACACTGTCAGCCAACAGTGTTTGTCGTGCTTGGGATGGAGGTGGAATGCATTGAGCTGCGCTTGTAGCAGGCGCATGCGAAGTAGACCCAGCTGATATGGCTATGGCCATCAGACCCAGTGGTTTCTGGCACAATATGAGAGTGACCTGTGATCTTTGTTGAAACAAGAAGAGTCTCTTGGATAGCTGCTACTCTGTCGTCCAAGAGGTGTGTGGTCATCGTACTGGAGTCCAGCCGGAGACCCAAGTAAGTTGTGCACTGCACTGGTTTAAGCCGACTCTTTGCATCGTTTGTCACGAGCACCGTGTGGGCCAGTGCTCCCTCTCACGATTGGGAACAGATCAACCTTTTCTCTGATTCCCTGCAGCCGCAAGGGGGCCAGGATAGCATCCACACAAAACTCGTAAACGCTTCCCTGAAAGGTGAAATGGAGATACTTCATGTGCTCTGGATGAATGGGAACATGGAATGAATCTGATGGTGAGATAGCATCTGGAACCTCCTTTCTTTTAAGAACCCGTTGAGAAACCTCAGGAAGGCTGGGAACTTTTCAGCGCAAGGGATCATCGCTTGTGTCCAAAAAACATAGTGGCATTGCTCTGCCGCTGGTGTCTAGGGGACCTGCAGAAACGTTGCCCCGCGCCCCGTCAGTGCCGATGTCGAGTCCGACAGTGGACTGCTGGCTTCCGAGGCCACTAAGGGGTTCAAGCTCCCCTCCTACCTCCATGACAGAGGAGAAGGAGGCTCTGCTATCGAGAGTGTATCCTCTTGTGTCAGCTGGGGAGCTTTTTCCCGTTCACCCTGATCTCCTCTGGGGGAGGGAGGGTACGGTACTTGGGACACTGAGGCACTGTGCACCCGTGCAAAGGGAACCATTAACCTCAGTGGATGTTATATTGTGCACTTGCTAATACTTTTGTACTTTATGCTGACATAAAGTGCTCAGATAAATTATCTAATTAAATTTGAAGACACTTCCTCATTATTACTGATTGGTACTGAAAAAATGTGTAACTTTATTTTCAATTAAAAGTTAATCAAACATGCAGTCTTCATGTGTGAAAGTTATTGCCCCCTAGTTAACTCAACCCAATTAAAGGGGCAATTAGGGTCAGCTGTCAGCAATATGCTAACTTTGGTTAACAATCAGGCCTGATTTGGGCCAGCCCTGCCCAATATAAATCTGACTAACTTTGGCCCTTACCATCAGAGTGTCAGCACACACGTTCTAGATGCAGAAATTCCTGAAGACCTCTGGAAAAATGTTGTTGATGCCTGTCAGTCTGGAAAGGGTTACAAAGCCATTTCTAAGGCTCGGGCTGCACCAAACCACAGTCGGAGCCATATTGTCCAAATGGAGAAAGTTTGTGACGGTAGTGAATCTTCCCAGGAGTGTCCGTCTTACCAAAATCTCACCAAGAGCAAGGCATAAAATCGTCCAGGAAGTCACAAAGAACCCTAAATCAACATCCAGGAATCTACAGGCCTTTGTCGTTTTGGCTAAGGAAAGCGTTCATGACTCCACCATCAGAAAGACACTTGGCAAAAATGGGATTCGTGGCAGAGTAGCAAGGCGGAAACCACTGCTGATTTAAGAAGAACATGGATGTTCGTCTCAAGTTTGCCAAAAAGCATCTGGATGTCCTCGAGTTCTGGAACAATGTTCTATGGACAGATGAGTCAAACTGGAACTTTTTGGCCAAAATGTGTCCTGTTATGTCTGGCGAAAACCAAACGCTGCATTCCACAGTAAGAACCTCATACCAACGGTCAAGCGTGGTGGTAGTGTCATGATTTGGGGATGCTTTGCTGCATCAGGACCTGGACGACTTGCCATCATTGAAGGAACCATGAATTCTGCTCTTTATCAGAGAATTCTACAGGAGAATGTCAATGCCATCCGTCCATGAGCTGAGGCTGAAGCGCAGCTGGGTCATGCAGCAAGACAATGATCCAAAACACACAATCAGAATAGTTGAAGAACAAGAAATTTAAAGTTTTGGAATGACCTAGTCAAAGTCTACACTTAAACCCACTGAAATGTTGTGGCAGGACCTGAAACGAGCATTTTATGAAGCAGTTGTGCATGAAGGAGTGGGCCAAAATTCCTCCACGGCGCTGTGAGAGACTGATCAGTAACTACAGGAAGCATTTGGTTGCAGTTGTTGCTGCTAAAGGTGGCGTAACCAGTTACTGAGTCTAAGGGGACAATTACTTTTTCACACGGGGGCATTGGGTGTTGCATAACTTCCTTTAATAAATAAATTGCATAAGTGTCAAAATTTTGTGTTATTTGTTCACTCAGGCTCCCTTTTATCTAATACTAGATTTTGGTTCAAGATCTGTTAACATTCAGTGTCAAATATGCAGAAATGCAGAAAATCAGACAAGGGGCAAATACTTTTTCACGGTACTGTATGTATCCAAACTGTCTTATAGTGTAGGTGTGAGACGATACACCAAGGTGATGATACGATACGTAAGAACATAAGAAAGTTTACAAACGAGAGGCGGCCGTTTGGCCCATCTTGCTCGTTTGGTTGTTAGTAGCTTATTGATCCCAGAATCTCATCAAGCAACTTCTTGAAGGATCCCAGGGTGTCAGCTTCAACAACATTACTGGGGAGTTGGTTCCAAACCCTCACGATTCTCTGTGTAAAAAAGTGCCTCCTATTTTCTGTTCTGAATGCCCCTTTGTCTAATCTCCATTTGTGCCCCTGGTCCTTTTTTTCTTTTTTCAGGTCGAAAAAGTCCCTTGGGTCGACATTGTCAATAACTTTTAGAATTTTAAATGTTTGAATTAGGTCGCTGCGTAGTCTTCTTTTTTCAAGACTGAACAGATTCAATTCTTTTAGCCTGTCTGCATATGACATGCCTTTTAAACCTGGAATAATTCTGATCGCTCTTCTTTGCACTCTTTCTAGAGCAGCAATATCCTTTTTGTAGTGAGGTGACCAGAACTGAACACAATATTCAAGATGAGGTCTTACTAATGCATTGTACAGTTCTAACATTACTTCCCTTGAACACTTTTCACAATATATCTGAGCATCTTTTGGCCTTTTTTATAGCTTCCCCACATTGTCTAGATGAAGACATTTCTGAGTCAACAAAAACTCCTAGGTCTTTTTCATAGATTCCTTCTCCAATTTCAGTATTTCCCATATGATATTTATAATGCACATTTTTATTTCCTGCGTGCAGTACCTTACACTTTTCCCTATTAAATGTAATTTGCCATGTGTCTGTCCAGTTCTGAATCTTGTCAGGATCATTTTGAATGACCTTTGCTGCTGCAACAGTGTTTGCCACTCCTCCTACTTTTGTGTCGTCTGCAAATTTAACAAGTTTGCTTACTATACCAGAATCTAAATCATTAGTGTAGATTGGGAATAACAGATGACCTAATACTGATCCCTGTGGTACTCCACTGGTTACCTCACTCCATTCTGAGGTGTCTCCTCTAATCGCTATATATATATATATATATATATATATATATATATATATATATATATATATATATATATATATATATACACACACACACACACACACACATATCGTTATACACAAGCCACTATACGATACGTGTCATGATACTCATGAAAAACTCATCTTTACTTAACGTACTTGAAAATAATTACAATTTCAATTCTGTAGACATAGATTCAGTTCAAAATAAATGATATTTATTTTCCACAAAGTAGTAAACCACTAGTTTGAATTTAAAGACAAAGCAGTATGTCAGCTAGAGTTCCTGGGAGATCCATTTTAGCTGAATTAGCCAAATCTCTTTACCAGATTTCTGAGAAAGGGGGAAAAAAATACTAAGCAATGTGTTTGATAAATATTAAAGTACAAACTTAAAATCTAAATATGAAGTTTTTTAGCGTTAAGTTATGATGTCTAATCGGTAACAATTTCAATATTTTAAAAAAGTACATGAGCGTTTTTGCTGGCATCATACTTTACCCGATAGATTCTTCTTCTTATTATTATAATACATGTTTTCACGAAGTGTTTGTATTTAAGTTAGTTGAGTATCTTATTTTGTATACTACTCTACACTGCTGTTTTTAAATGTGGTTACAAATCATTTTAATTAGATTTAAATGATAAAAGTCATTTTCTTCAGGATTAACACATTTCTTTAAAAAAAAAAAAAGTAACAAATTCAACCAAATCAAAGTTTAAGTGTTATTCAACCAAATAAATACATAGGTATTTGCTATGTATTGTCATTATTAATATCATTGTATTTTATTAATTGTGTGATTATACTGTTCTGCCTTGTTTCTTGATCATGATACATACTGTCTGTAAAGCGCTTTGACCATGGTATGAAAGGCGCTATATAAATAAAATAAATAAATAATTAAACAGCATTTCTGCAGCCTGTTCTGAAGCCTTTAGTACAGTGTCAGTATTCCCTGCTTGCTAGCAATGGAATACAGAAAAAAACATTCTTATTTGGGCCTATTATTATGATGATGATTATCTAAGTTTTGTTTTTTCTCTAAATTTCATTTAACTTTTTTTATTAAGTCATTTATTTCGCATTTTTGTCTGTTGTAAGCTACTCATTTCAAGCTTGTGTCACGATGCATGCTAGACGATGTGTCATGTCGTGTTGTAAATATCGGATAAATTGCCTCACTCCTACTATAATGTATATATTTGTATATGTGTGTGTGTGTGTGTGTATATATATATATATATATATATATATATATATATATATATATATATATATATATATATATATATATATATAATATATATATAATATATACTACACTGTGTTATAGTATATACATTGTGTCCACAGGTGTGCTATAGTGATATCACATAGATACACAGGGTTGAGTGTATATATGTATATACTAAGCGACACTATGTGTGTGTGTGTGTGTGTGTGTGTGTGTGTGTGTGTATATATATATATATATATATATATATATATATATATATATATATATATATATATATTATATATATATATATATATGTAGGTTACATCCATGTGTGACAATCTACACACTATAAACTTTGGTATGACACGGCATCATATATATATATATATATATATATATATAATATAGGTCAGCTCACCCTATGGGAGAACTCTTAGGCTTCACCTTGTTCATTCATGTATGTGGATCAGCGTGTCCCTGTGACTGAAAGTGAAACTGCTTATTTTGTGGTTTGTTTCTCACCTGTTCCCAACCCTAACTACAAACCCCAACCCTAACCCTAATCCCACCCCCAACAACCAACCCCCAACCCCAAACCTAACCCTTTGCTCTCTTTTGGTTGAAGGCAGGCTTGCACTGTGATTGGCTGCTGCTGTCGCCATGGCGATGCGAGAGCTGGTGGAGGGGGAGTGTGGGGGGGCCAACGCCCTGATGAAGCTGACAACTCACATGACCCAGGACAGAACGCTGCGGCCGGAGGGGGTGTCGGCCTGGGAGCACCGGGGGGGCGGAGCCACAGCCAGCGTGAGTCTGAATCACTGAGGAAACTGACAGAACCTCAGGCAGCTGGCCTCTGACGCCTATCTCTTACATGCTGCCTATATATAGTGCCCTGAAAAAGTATTTGCCCCCTGTCTGATTTTCTGCATTTTTGCATATTTTTGACACTGAATGTTATCAGATCTTCAACCAAATCTAATATTAGATAAAAGGGACCCTGAGTGAACAAATAACACAACATTTTGATACTTAACTTTCTTTAATAAATACATGAATTATGCAACACCCAAATGCCCCTGTGTGAAAAAGTAATTGCCCCCTTAGAATCAATAACTGGTTACGCCACTTTTTAGTAGCAATAACTGCAACCAAACTCTTCCTATAGTTATTGATTAGAGCAGTGGAGGAATTTTGGCCCACTGTTTCATGCAGAACTGCTTCAACTCGGTGACATTTGTGGGTTGTCAAGCATAAACTGCTTGTTTCGTGTCCTGCCACAACATCTCAATGGGGTTGAGGTCTGGACTAGGCCATTCCAAAACTTTAAATTTCTTGTTCTTCATTGTGTTGCTGCCTGACCCAGCTGCACTTTAGTTTGAGCTCACGGATGGATGGCCTGACATTCTCCTGTAGAATTCTCTGATAAAGAGCAGAATTCATGGTTCCAACGATGGCAAGTCATCCAGGTCCTGATACAGCAAAGCATCCCCAAATCATGACACTACCCCCACCATGCTTGACCGTTGGTATGAGGTTCTTACTGTGGAATGCAGTGTTTGGTTTTCACCAGACATAACAGGGCCCATATTGGCCAAAAAGTTCCACTTTTGACTCATCTGTCGATAGAACTTTGTTCCAGTACTCTTAAGGATCATCCAGGTGCTTTTTGGCAAACTTGAGACAAGCATTCATGTTCTTAATGAGCAGTGGTTTCCGCCTTGCTACTCTGCCATGAATCCCATTTTTGCCCAGTATTTTTCTGATGGTGGAGTCATGAACACTGACCTTAACCAAGGTGAGAGAGGCCTGCAGATCCCTGGATGTTGTTATAGGGTTCTTTGTGACTTCCTGGACAATTTTATGCCTTGCTCTTGGAGAGATTTTGGCAGGATGGCCACTTCCTTGGAAGATTCACTACTGTCACAAACTTTCTCCATTTGGACAGTATGGCTCTGACTGTTTTTTGGTGCAGCCCCAGAACCTTAGAAATGGCTTTGTAACCCTGATAGGCATCAACAACCTTTTCCGAAGGTCTTCAGGAATTTCTTTTGATTGTGGCATGATGTGCCTCTAGAACCTGTGTGCTGACAACTTCACTCTGATGGTAAGGGCCAAAGTTAGTAAGATTTATATTGGGCACGGCTGGCCCAAATCAGGCCTGATTGTTAACCAAAGTATTCAAACAGCTGTCCCCAATTATCACTTTAATTGTGTTGAGTTAACTAGGGGGGCACTAACTTTTTTACACCTGAAGATTGCATGTTTGATTAAATGGCACACCAAACAAGACTCAGACTCCCTCTATGTACTACTACAACCCACAAAAAGATCTGACCAAATTCAATGTGAAAAATGTGCAAAAATGCAGAAAATCAGTCAGGGGGCAAATGCTTTTTCACGGCACTGTGTGTGTTTGTTAGTGTGTGTGTGTATATATTAGTGGTGGGAAACGATGTGAACATCTTATATCGATAATATCAAATTCTTCCAAAACACAGAAAAATATAATCACAGATTGCGATATTTTTTATATATATATATATATATATACACATATATATATACGCACGCACGCACGCACACACACACACACACCCTGTATTATTTCAATTTGGCGCTGCCCTCGTATTGACGCCACAGTCATATACCAACTTTATTAGAGGCCGCCCTCGAATAAACACCGCTGTCAATAAAGAAACATTAAGGTTTTTTTTTCTCCGCCTACTAAAAACACACACACAGTAAGCAAATAAACGCGCAACAGTGATTATGTACATGTAGCGTCCCTGAAGAGACGAGAGCCTAAATCTTGCATGTAGATTACAAACTAATGTACACACACATAGTAAGCAAATTTTTATTTTATGGTAGTTGTGGCACTGTTGCCTCGCCCCTGTGTATTTCTGTGTTGTTTGTTGCGTGTGGTGTGTTAATGTTGGTGTATAGTCATTTGTACATGGGATATAATATGGGTTATGTGCACAAGTGTTTAAAATGTGTATTTGTATTTAGGCATGAGGATTGCACAGCACTTCATGCGCAGGTAAAATGTAGCAATATAAGAGCACAGGGAATTGCACTTAATTCATGTACAGTTGTACCAAGACTCCAATTGAATGATTTGATTGGCAATTGAGTCTCGGTACAGCTGCATAAAAGCAGCATGTTTTCACTCATCCGGGGTTGTGTATTTGGTGAGTGGAGAACGTGTATGGAGAGGAGAATGTAAAATAGTTAAAGTAAATAATTGAATTCAGCTCACCGTGTTTGTCTGTTTATTTTGGCTAAGTGCCTAAGTGCCATGTTGTGTGTTTCGTTTGTCTTACAACCTTTTATTTTCTGTTTGTTCATTTATTAGATGTGAGAGCAACCAAAGCTCAGCTTCACCAAACTCCACCTCTCTGTTTATTTTGTGTTGGTTCCTGTTTCTGGTCTGACGTCACCCACTACAGTCGTCTTTGTGACATAGTACAGTTCTGAAAGAAAATCCAAGATAAACTACGTACAGAACAACAGTCCTTCTGAAGTTATAGGTGGTTTTGTTGTTTTGTTTTCATTTCAATTGTAATTCCCGTACTCAATTCCGTACAAATAAAAACAACATGCTTGCTATCTATGATAAGATTAAGTTTCAATTTTGCAGAGAAATTACAAACAAGCAAGTTACAGTGAGAAAAAAAAATAACGAGAAGGATATATTGAGTTTTTACAGACAGCCGAGCATAATATCAAAAAATAAAATTCCTGACTTGTAAGTAACCGAAAAAATGAGTTCTGGGGAGATTATGTAAAAAATCTCATCAATATATAGATTTTTGATAGACTTGATACCCTTTTCATGCCAGATATGAAAGGCTAGGTCCTCCAGAGAAGGAGGGAACAGGTGGTTAGCATCAACGGGGGAGAGTATAGAAATACATTGCAAGCCAAAATGCTTTCTGAACTGTGCCCAAATCCTGAGTGACTGTCAGACTAGTGGGTTAGTACTAAATTGAGAGGTAGAAAGAGGTAAATAGGAGCAAAACAGGGCAGATAGAGATCTGGACTGACATGAAGCCAATCCTCCCAAGGATTTTGGTCTCTGCAGAAGAACTCTACGGATATGAAGAGGCTTCTTGTTCCAAGTAAAAGAGAATGTAATTTGATCGAATGAATTGGAAAGGATTTGGGAATGAACACTGGGAAAAAATATAAAAGCGGGGTTAGAAATGTACAAAAGAATATCTGCATAGAGAAATATTCTGCTCCTGGGCTGCCACCCAGGAAAATAGAGAGGGGCTCAACAGCAATAGCAAGGGAGAAAGAGGACAACCCTGCTGGTACCACAATTGAGTGAAATATATATGAAACATAACATATATAAACATATAAGTATTGTTAGTATGAACAGAAGCTGGGAGGGTGAGTAAAGCAACTTGATACAGGAGATGAAATTACGACATATATTAAAAGAGATAGCCCCACTCGACTTGATCAAAGACCTTCTCAGCATCAAGTGAGACCAGAATTTCTGGGATGGACAAAATTGGCGGGGAATATAGAATATTGAGCATTGCCGAAGGTTAAAAAAAGAATGTCTAATTTGTGTAAAGCCTGTCTGATCTAAGGAGATTATGGAAGGCAAAAATGACTCAAGACGACGCGCTGGTACTTTTGCTGAAATTTTAATGTCGGTGTTGAGGAGGGAAATAGGGCGGTATGATAGACAATCAAGGGGGTCATTGTTCTTTTTTTAATAACAATCAAATTGAAGCTTGATGAAGAGAAACTCATTAGGACCAGGGACTTGCCACTCTCCAGTCTTTAATGGTCTGGTTAATTCCTTCAATAGAAAAGGGTCCTTCCATACCATTCTTAGATTGGGGATCTATAATGGCAATAGTAAGGTCCTGAAAAAAATGAATCCATAAGGGAGGAGTCTCCTGGGGACTCGGAATCATAGAGAGTGGAATAAAATAATTTGAACTGGTCATTGATCTGCTGTTGATCTACAGAAGTGGTGCCAAAGTGAGTATTTGTGTGATTAGATGGCAGTCAGTAGACTGTATTAATTGATGTGCTAAAATTTTACTGGCCTTGTCGCCATGTTCAAAAATAGCATTCCGAGATTTTAACAGTAATTGTTCAGGTTGCATAGTTGACAGCAAATCAAATTCTGTTTGCAAGTTCAATCTTTCTTTATACAGTTTGGGGATGGGAGAGCTGGAATATTACTCTGATCCAACTCCAAGATTAGATCAGTTATCTCAGTAAGTCTCCCTGTACGGCACTTATGTGCTTGAGCAGTGTATGAAGTTATTTGCTCACGAATGTAGGCTTTCAAGGTCTCCCACAGAGTAAGGAGGAAATCCCAGGAGTTAGTATCCAGAAAGAAAGATATTTGTGAAAAAATAAACTGGACAAAACTCTAACCAGAGAGTAATGGGTTTGAAGTGCCAATTGCTTCGTGGTGCATTTCTGTTAGGAAAAGCAAGTACCAGTACTAAGGGGGCATGGTCAGAAATAACAATGCTGCTATAAGCACAGGAAGAAATAGAGTGGAGTAGTTAGTTATCTAAAAATAAATATCAATATTCGAGAAAGTATTGTCTTGAAATAGGAGAAAAAAAAGCTCCAAGCATCATCAGTACCATATTGAACAAGGAAGGAGGAAATTGCTTGAATATATAGTGAAAAGCATTGCATTTAAATCAAGGGAAGTAATGGTAAAACTTTACAGTGCATTAGTAAGACCTCATCTAGAATATTGTGTCCAGTTATGGTCACCTCGCTACAAAAAGAATATTGCTGCTCTAGAAAGAGTGCAAAAAATAGTGACCAGAATTATACCTAGTTTAAAAGACATGTCATATGCAGACAGGCTAAAATAATTGATTTTATTCAGTCTTGAACAAAGATGACTATGCAATGATCTGATTCAAGCATTCAAAATTCTAAAAGGTATTGACAAAGTCAAACCAGGGGACTTTTACGAGCTGAAAAAAAAACAAGGACCAGGGGTCACAAGTAGAAATTAGATAAAGGGGCACTGAGAACAGAAAAAAAGGAGACACACATTTTACACACAGAATTTTGGGTGTCTGGAACCAACTCCCCAGTAATGTTGTTGAAACTGACACCCTGGGATCCTTCAAGATGCTGCTTGATGAGTTTCGGGGATCAATAAGCTACTAACAACCAAATGAGCAAAATGGGCCGAATGGCCTCCTCCTCGTTTGTAAACTTTCTTATGTTCTAATATAGATAGCAGATCCCCAAATCCAGTCAGAAATGGTGGGTTTGACTTAGGTGGTCCATAAGTAATTACAATATAATGGAATGTTTAATGTCAAGGTTAAAACTTCAAAAGATGAATAACCTTCAACGACTTCCTGTTTGATTCCAAGTTCACTACTGAAAACTGTAGCAAGCCCACTTCCCCGCCCAGTAGAGTGAGCTTTCTGGGGAAAAAAGAATAGTTAGTTGTAGAAGCCTCAATCAGGAAAACATTGTCATTCAGTCCAAGACAAGTTTCAGTTAAAGAGAGAATATCAGTGTTGTAATCCTGAGTAAAATCACTAATTAACTGAGCCTTAAGAACATAAGAACATAAGAAAGTTTACAAACGAGAGGAGGCCATTCGGCCCATCTTGCTCGTTTGGTTGTTAGTAGCTTATTGATCCCAAAATCTCATCAAGCAGCTTCTTGAAGGATCCCAGGGTGTCAGCTTCAACAACATTAGACAGAGACAGATATTAGACAGAGACCTGATATTAAATAGACCTCTAGTCCAAGAGCATGTGATTGAGCAGGGGTAATAGGAATTTGACGAAGGTTACTGTAGCACACTTGCCTCTTTAGATTCCCTCCCCAATGGTGAAATTTAGTGATGCTTTGCTTCATAATATCCATGGAGAAAAACAAGGTCTTGTTATCTTTTACTCTTCCATCTTCATCCACCTCAAAATTGCAATCCTCGCACAGACTTCAGAAAGAGACCGGCAATAGCTGGTGAGCAGTGCCAAACTTCATACAGCATGCAAACAATATTTGGTACCTAAACGCCAGTCAGTGCAATGAACCATTTCTCTCATACTGCAGTATGTGGGGTTTGCCTGCGAAGCTGACAGTGATTGGTATGAATGGGGTTTATTGGTTGTACTTCTTCTCTGTGCAGTATTAGCAATACAAAGAATGAGAATATTTATTTTTTAATTCCACGATATCGCTGTATGCGTGTTATTATCGATAACGATGTCATATCAAAATCAACACATTGGTGCGCATCACCTATATACCGAGCTGTGAGAAGTTATTACTATTATTTATTTTTTGTGTTGCAAATGTAATAATCTCTCTGCCTTTCTTCTTTCCCCTCTACCTTTCTCTCTTAGGTCCCCAAGCCAGTCGCTGTGTGCACAGAGGATGAGGTTTGTGTTTCAGTGATATTAAAGTGTGCAGTGGCATTGCTTCTAGAGTAATGCGGTTTGTGTTGCAGTGCAGTGGCGTTGCTTCTGGAGCAGCACCCCGCTATTGAGAGGTCTCCGTGGCTTTGATCTTGAGTGGGTGCAAGACCCTGTAACATAAATGATAAGAATTAAACATGATGTGGAAATGACAGACAAGTGTTGAGACATTAATCACCGCGTAAAGGAAACTCCTAAGAGAACGCTTCGGCTTGGGGAACACCTTTGTGGTGGAACAGGAACTTCACTAAAAGAACACTTTTTTAGCACCGCTTCATTTCTAACGTGGGGCTGGTGGTATTGCCGGGGGACCTGGTCAGCCATGCTGACATGGAGAGTACATGCAGTGATGTTATTAAAAGGGCAGAATGAGCAGGTCAGCCATGCTGATATGGAGAATACAGCCAGTTATTTAATAGGGCAGGAAAATGTGCACTCTGATCCTGTGCAATCTGTAATCTGTTTTCATTGTTTCTCTTCAATGCAGAGTGCTGTGATTCACATTGGTATAAGGCATGGATATCTCTGTTATCTAACCGCTCATCATCATATTGTATAAATTATTTAAGACCCCCCCCAACCACCCCCCCCCCCCCCCCCCCCCCATTAAAGCTGGTCAGCGAAGGAGTTCCACCAGGGTGGGAGTCTCCGCCCTCTCCAGAGCGCCACCCACTTTCAAGATGGACGACCTGCTGGCAGAGATGCAAGAGATCGAGCAGGCCAGCTATAGACACGCCCCCCAGAGAGGTGAGAGAGTTTGACTTTTAAGATCCTTTACCTCCCCAGCAGAACAGCATATAATCCTAAAAAACATCATGTTCGCCTTTTAAAAACAGATTTTAACCAAATAAAAGGATCATAAAATGTAAATAAAAAACAAAAACACAAAAATAAACAGTGCTTTTCCTGTAAAAACAGATTAAAACCAAAGTAAAAAACACTGTAAAACAATAAAACCAAATATAAATTAAAACTAGAAGTTAAACAGCACCTCTCCCTCCTCACTCAGTGAGCACAAGGCATCTCCCACACATCACCTCCTAAAGGCCTCTAGGTTACTGAACATTTTAAAATAATTAAAATCCACCATTACCTGGCCAACTACAAAAATACGAAGTAATCTGACAACATCACAGACAAAAATTCAAAGAAAATAAAGCTGAATCAATATGGGTCAGAACAACAGACAAAAATTCAAAGGGCATAATAATAGGAGCATGCTATAGACTGGCAGATTCAGACGGCGATCAAAATAATCTGTTATCCAATGACATTAGAAATGCATGTAGCAAAGGAGAAGCCATACTAATGGGGCATTTCAACTTCCCCCAAATAAAATGGGAAAACCCGGTGGGAAGCATGACGGATGAAATTGAAATGGTGGAAATGACAAATGACTGCTTCCTAACACAATTTGTCAAGGCACCGACTAGAGGGGAGGCATGCCTTGATTTAGTCTTTTCAAATAACGAAGACAGAATAACTAAAACAGAGGTCAGAGAACCACTGGCAGACTCAGACCACAACATGGTCTCATTTGAAGTACTTTTTAAAACCCAAAAGTAATGACTAAAGCTAAGGTTTACAATTTTAGTAAAGCAAACTATGAAGGTATGAAACAGAGACTAACAGAAGAAGATTAGAATAAAATAGAGAAAACATCCACAGAAAAAGGATGGCTGTTCTTCAGAAATGTAGTGCTTGAGGCACAAAACAATTACATCCCTAAAGTAGACAAATCTAAATGTAAAACTAAATTGCCAAATAGATCAATTAAAAAAATATTCAGTGAAAAAAGGCACTTTACAGAGCGTTAAAAGGGACCAAAAACAAAGTACAGAGAAAAAGTACACAGAACTGCAAATGCAAGTCAAAAAGGAAGTTCGAAAGGCCAAGAGAGAAATAGAAATGAACATTGCTAAGGGGGCTAAAACCAATTCCAAAATGTTTTTCCAATATTACAACAGCAAGAGAACATTCAAAGAGGAGGTTAAATATCTAAGAGATACAAATGGCGAAATCGTAGATGAAGAAAAAAAATAGCAAATATATTAAATGATTACTTTTCAGTAATTTTTTTCCAGTTTTAAATAACTTTAGCATAACCGAGGCAGAAGTGTTAAAGGGACTAGGTGCTCTTAAAATAAACAAATCCCCTGGGCCGGATGAGATCCTCCCAATAGTACTCAAAGAAATGAAAGAAGTTATTTACAAACCGCTAACCAAGATCATGCAGCAGTCTCTTGACACGGGTGGTACCGACAGACTGGAAAATTGCAAACGTAATACCAATCCACAAAAAGGGAAACAAAACTGAACCAGGTAACTACAGACCAGTAAGCCTGACTTCTATTACATGCAAACTTATGGAAACTATAATAAGATCCAAAATGGAAAATTACCTATATGGTAACAGGGTCCTGGGAGACAGTCAACATGGTTTTAGGAAAGAGAGATTGTGTCTAACTAACTTAAGAACATAAGAACATAAGAAAGTTTACAAACGAGAGGAGGCCATTCGGCCCATCTTGCTCATTTGGTTGTTAGTAGCTTATTGATCCCAAAATCTCATCAAGCAGCTTCTTGAAGGATCCCAGGGTGTCAGCTTCAACAACATTACTGGGGAGTTGATTCCAGACCCTCACAATTCTCTGTGTAAAAAAGTGTCTCCTATTTTCTGTTCTGAATGCCCCTTTTTCTAAACTCCATTTGTGACCCCTGGTCCTTGTTTCTTTTTTCAGGCTGAAAAAGTCCCTTGCGTCGACACTGTCAATACCTTTTAGAATTTTGAATGCTTGAATTAGGTCGCCACGTAGTCTTCTTTGTTCAAGACTGAACAGATTCAATTCTTTTAGCCTGTCTGCATATGACATGCCTTTTAAGCCCGGAATAATTCTGGTCGCTCTTCTTTGCACTCTTTCTAGAGCAGCAATATCTTTTTTATAGCGAGGTGACCAGAACTGAACACAATATTCAAGATGAGGTCTTACAAGTGCATTGTACAGTTTTAACATTACTTCCCTTGATTTAAATTCAACACTTTTCACAATGTATCCGAGCATCTTGTTAGCCTTTTTTATAGCTTCCCCACATTGTCTAGATGAAGACATTTCTGAGTCAACAAAAACTCCTAGGTCTTTTTCATAGATTCCTTCTCCAATTTCAATATCTCCCATATGATATTTATAATGTACATTTTTATTTCCTGCGTGCAGTACCTTACACTTTTCTCTATTAAATGTCATTTGCCATGTGTCTGCCCAGTTCTGAATCTTGTCTAGATCATTTTGAATGACCTTTGCTGCTGCAACAGTGTTTGCCACTCCTCCTACTTTTGTGTCGTCTGCAAATTTAACAAGTTTGCTTACTATACCAGAATCTAAATCATTAATGTAGATTAGGAATAGCAGAGGACCTAATACTGATCCCTGTGGTACACCGCTGGTTACCACACTCCATTCTGAGGTTTTTCCTCTAATCAGTACTTTCTGTTTTCTACATGTTAACCACTCCCTAATCCATGTACATGTGTTTCCTTGAATCCCAACTGCGTTCAGTTTGAGAATTAATCTTTTGTGCGGGACTTTGTCAAAAGCTTTCTGGAAATCTAAATAAACCATGTCATATGCTTTGCAATTATCCATTATGGATGTTGCATCCTCAAAAAAATCAAGCAAGTTAGTTAGGCACGATCTCCCTTTCCTAAAACCATGTTGACTGTCTCCCAGTACCCTGTTACCATATAGGTAATTTTCCATTTTGGATCTTATTATAGTTTCCATAAGTTTGCATATAATAGAAGTCAGGCTTACTGGTCTGTAGTTACCTGGTTCAGTTTTGTTTCCCTTTTTGTGGATCGGTATTACGTTTGCAATTTTCCAGTCTGTCGGTACCACCCCTGTGTCAAGAGACTGCTGCATGATCTTGGTTAGCGGTTTGTAAATTACTTCTTTCATTTCTTTGAGTACTACTGGGAGGATCTCATCCGGCCCAGGGGATTTGTTTATTTTAAGAGCTCCTAGTCCCTTTAACACTTCTGCCTCAGTTATGCTAAAGTTATTTAAAACTGGATAGGAACTGGATGACATGTGGGGCATGTTGTCAGTATCTTCCTTTGTAAAAACTTGTGAAAAGTAATCATTTAACATATTTGCTATTTTTTTTTCTTCCTCTACGATTTTGCCATTTGTATCTCTTAAACATTTAATCTCCTCTTTGAATGTTCTCTTGCTGTTATAATATTGGAAAAACATTTTGGAATTGGTTTTAGCTCCCTTAGCAATGTTCATTTCTATTTCTCTCTTGGCCTTTCTAACTTCCTTTTTGACTTGCATTTGCAGTTCTGTGTACTCTTTCTGCGTACTTTCTTTTTGGTCCTTTTTTAATGCTCTGTAAAGTGCCTTTTTTTCGCTGAATATTTTTTTTTAATTGATCTATTAAACCATTTTGGCAATTTAGTTTTACATTTAGATTTGTCTACTTTAGGGATATAATTGTTTTGCGCCTCTAGTACTACATTTTTGAAGAACAACCATCCTTCTTCTGTGGGTGTTTTCTCTATTTTACTCCAATCTACTTCTGTTAGTCTCTGTTTCATACCTTCATAGTTTGCTTTTCTAAAATTGTAAACCTTAGCTTTAGTCTTTACTTTTGGGGATTTAAAAAACACTTCAAATGAGACCATGTTGTGGTCTGAGTTTGCCAGTGGTTCTCTGACCTCTGTTTTAGTTATTCTATCTTCGTTATTTGAAAAGACTAAATCAAGGCATGCCTCCCCTCTAGTGGGTGCCTTGACAAATTGTGTTAGGAAGCAGTCATTTGTCATTTCCACCATTTCTATTTCATCCTTCGCGCTACCCACCGGGTTTTCCCATTTTATTTGGGGGAAGTTGAAATCCCCCATTAGTATGGCTTCTCCTTTGCTACACGCATTTCTAATGTCATTGTATAACAGATTATTTTGCTCACCGTCTGAATCTGGCGGTCTATAGCATGCTCCTATTATTATGCCTTTTGAATTTTTGTCTGTTATTCTGACCCATATTGATTCGGTTTTATTTTCTTTGTCCAGGTTTAACACCTGGGCTTCAAGACTGTTTCTTATGTATAGCACTACCCCTCCTCCTCTTCTGTCCTGCCTGTCTTTCCTATACAGTGTATACCCACAAATATTATATTCGTCCCCATCACTCTCAGACAACCACGTTTCTGTAACACCTATCACATCATAGTTACCTGTTAGTGCAGTAGCTTCAAGTTCTAGAATTTTGTTTCTGATACTTCTAGCATTTAGATAAATACATTTAATGGTTGTCTTACCTGAGTTGTTGTTCTTGTTTTGATGCGGTCTCCCTTCTGTTTTTTTTGTTGATTTCTCCCCCCTTCCTTTCTAGTTTAAATGCTTCCGAACCTGCTCGAGGATCTTTTCTCCGAGTAGACTAGTTCCCTTGTTATTTAAATGCAGTCCATCCCGTCTATACAGATAGTCCTCGTTGTAGAATGTGGTCCAATGATCAAGATAGGTGAAGCCTTCCCGTGTGCACCACGTCTTCAGCCATGCGTTTTGATTAATTATTTCCAGCTGTCCATATGGTCCTTTGCAAGGTGCGGGTAGTATACCAGAAAATACCACAGTTTTGGTTTTCTCTTTTAATTTCCTTCCTAGCTCTCTGAATTTGTTTTGCAGGGATTTTGGTCTGTCTCTTCCAATGTTGTTTGTACCGATGTGGACGACTACTACCGGGTCGTCTCCTGTTCGTTCTAGGAGCCTGTCCACGTTTTCAGTGATGTGCTTGACCGAGGCTCCCGGAAGGCAGCACACTGTTGTAGTAAGGGGGTCCAAACTGCGAATTGAACTTGCTGTGTTTCTCAATATGGAGTCCCCAACAATCATGACCTCCCTTCTTTTTGCTGTCTGGTCACCACTGTCAATAGGGTCCTGGATGTTGTTCCTTTCATTCTCTTGTTGTTGGTTCTGCTCATCAAAATTCTGAAGTGACTCAAATTTGTTGGTTGTTTTGATTTCTGGTGGTTGTGTTTGACGAAGTTTCTTTTTTTCCCTGCTTCTGCCTACCTGAACCCAGCTGTTCTGACCTTCTATCTCCCTGGTGGCTTTCAGTCTGTTAGGGGTGATGCAGACTTCCATGAATTGTGGGTGTGCCAGTTCCTCAAGATCCTGTTGCTGTCTCACTTCTTCCAGCTCCATTTCTAGCATACTTACTAGTTTATGCAAATCCTGGATCGCGCGGCACTTTACGCACACTTGGTTTAGCTCCGCTGGGTTTTCTCGGATTTCCCACATCAAGCAGGTGTCACAGATTACTGGCTTGAAGACCATGTTGAGGGTTTTTTTTTTTAAGTTTAGTTTCTTCTGCAGCCGTCAACCTGCTTTCAAACTGCTTCGAAACTGCTCTGTACTTTTCCACGCCTGTACTTCTCCCACTCGCTGTCGCTTCCACTCGCTGTCGCTGGGAAGACTGCCTCGTTTAACTGCGTTGTTCTGCTGTGCTGTTGGCTCCTCCCCTCGCCCGTGTCTCAAAACGGCGCTGAATTTGAATCAGCTGCTCCGAGTTTCAGGTTGTTTGTTATCAGAAAAACACACGCGGCTGTTTGACTTTGAGCTGCTGCTGTGTTTCCCCAATGTCCTCTGTTTTCTGATTAAAGCAATTCAAGATGCAATTTCTCCTTTCTGCTTCGAAACTGCTCTGTACTTTTCCACGCCTGTACTTCTCCCACTCGCTGTCGCTTCCACTCGCTGTCGCTGGGAAGACTGCCTCATGGACTGCCATATGACATGGTTTATTTAGATTTCCAGAAAACTTTTGACAAAGTCCCGCACAAAAGATTAATTCTCAAACTGAACGCAGTAGGGATTAATGGAAACACATGTACATGGATTAGCGAGTGGTTAACATGTAGAGAACAGAAAGTACTAATTAGAGCAGAAACCTTGGAATGGAGTGTCATAACCAGTGGAGTACCACAGGAATCAGAATTAGGTCCTCTGCTTTCCTAATCTACAGTAATGATTTAGATTCTGGTATAGTAAGCAAACTTGTTAAATTTGCAGACAACACATAGATAGGAGGAGTGGAAAATGCTGTTGCAGCAGCAAAGGTCATTCAAAATGATCTGGACAAGATTCAGAACTGGGCAGATACATGGCAAATGACATTTAATAGAGAAAAGTGTAAGGTACTGCACGCATGAAATAAAAATGTGCATTATAAATATCATATGGGAGATACTGAAATTGGAGAAGGAATCTATGAAAAAGACCTAGGAGTTTTTGTCGATTTAGAAATGTCTTCATCTAACAATGTGGGGAAGCTATAAAAAAGGCCATCAGGCTGCTCGGATACATTGTGAATAGTGTTGAATTTAAATCAAGGGAAGTAATGTTAAAACAGTACAATGCATTGAATCTGTAAATCTATTCAGTCTTGAACAAAGAAGACTTCGCGGCGACCTAATTCAAACATTCAGAATTCTAAAAGGTATTGACAGTGTTGATCCAAGGGACTTTTTCGACCTGAAAAAAGAAAAAAGGACCAGGGGTCACAAATGGAGATTAGACAAAGGGGCATTCAGAACAGAAAATAGGAGGCACTTTTTTACACAGAGAATCGTGAGGGTCTATAATCAACTCTCCAGTAATGTTGTTGAAGCTGGCACCCTGGGATCCTTCAAGAAGCTGCTTGATGAGATTCTGGGATCAATAAGCTACTAATAACCAAACGAGCAAGATAGGCTGAATGGCCTCCTCTCGTTTGTAAACTTTCTTATGTTCTTATCTCTTAGTCCTGCCTCTCTAATCTTATTTTTCCGGGATATTAAAATGGGCATTTTTGCCTGCCCTAAAATAGTTAATTTAAACAATCCTATTCCTTGTTTTAAACCTATAAGGGGACTGTGGTCAGGTGCAGTGAATGAAGGGGGTCCACACAATCTTTCTCCCAAAACAGTCTGTGTGTTTTAATAATAACAAAAATAATAAGAAAAATAACACCAACACAAATAAGTCCACCCCTTTACCAGCAATGGTATTGGGGGGTACACGGCAGCTTTTCTTAATTAAAATGAAAAGTAACCAAAAACGGGACTTTGTCCGTCCCCACGTTCTCCGTGCACGCAGTGATCTTGGTGCTGAGAAGCGTGTTGCCGTGAGTGGTGCGGTGCGGTGCTGTGCTGTGCTGTGCTGTGCAGGGACGTGCTCTGTGTTTCGCCGGTCCACGGCTCACTCCTCCTCTGCAACACAAAACACGCAATCCAAAAACCAAATAAATCAATACAGGCTCCGGCCGTCTATTTTCATTTTTTAGCGTAAGCAGAGGTTTTGCCGTAGCTGCTCCCCTTTGTACCCAGCAAACTCCTCCCCGCAGTCACCGCATTGCCATGGTTTCCCTAATAGAGGGCTGCCCCGCAGCTGACTGCAATGGAATCGTCCTGAGTACTTGCAGCTACGCGCCCCTCCTAATATGGTCACCTTCCGGTTTCCACCTACCACCGAGGTGGCAGCTCTAGGAGGCAGCTTACCTTCCCCCTTACACAGCGCCCTTTCTAATCGGGAGGGAGATTTACAGCATCGATCCTTTCTCTCTCTATCACAGGGACCAAAAAATAAAAATCTCCTTTCTGAAAGTCACCCCAAGAGCTTGCAGGAGCCCCTGCAGGAGGTGAAAGAATGACCCCAGCCTGACAGTCACTGAATATGTGGAACACTATCTCCTCCTCCCCACAGAAACAGCACTCAGTACTGATGCTGGGGTCCACACTGTGGAGGAACCGTCCCGTAGACACAGCACAGTGCAGGATCCTCCACTGCAGACTAGTTCCCTCCACTCTCTTGGTTAAGGGCAGTTTATACAACACCCTCCATACAAGCTCACTCTTCTGCTACCTGTAAATGGCTTCTCCATTTTGTGTCTACAGTCCCTTTTAGCTGTTTGGACTGGACTGTTTTAAATGTGCAGCTCGTGTGTGTGTGTGTGTGTGTGTGTGATATATATATATGTATGTGTATATATATATATATGTGTATATATATATATATATATATATATATATATATATATATATATATATATATATATATATATATATATATATATATATATATATTATATACAGCTCTGGAAAAAATTGAGACCACTGCAAAATTATCAGTTTCTCTGGTTTTACTATTTATAGGTATGTGTTTGGGTAAAATGAACATTTTTGTTTTATTCTATAAACTACTGACAACATTTCTCCCAAATTCCAAATAAAAATATTGTCATTTAGAGCATTTATTTGCAGCAAATGACAACTGGTCAAAATAACAAAAAAGATGCAGTGTTGTCAGACCTCGAATAATGCAAAGAAAATAAGTTCATATTCATTTTTAAAACAACACAATACTAATGTTTTAACTTAGGAAGAGTTCAGAACTCAATATTTGGTGGAATAACCCTGATTTTCAATCGCAACTTTCATGCATCTTGGCATGGTCTCCACCAGTCTTTCACATTGATGTTGCGCAAAAATTCAAGCAGCTCGGCTTTGTTTGATGGCTTGTGACCATCCGTCTTCCTCTTGATCACATTCCAGAGGTTTTCAATGGGGTTCAGGTCTGGAGATTGGGCTGGCCATGACAGGGTCTTGATCTGGTGGTCCTCCATCCACACCTTGATTGACCTGGCTGTGTGGCATGGAGCATTGTCCTGCTAGAAAAACCAATCCTCAGAGTTGGGGAACATTGTCAGAGCAGAAGGAAACAAGTTTTCTTCCAGGACAACCTTGTACTTGGCTTGATTCATGCGTCCTTCACAAAGACAAATCTGCCCGATTCCAGCCTTGCTGAAGCACCCCCAGATGAGTCCAATTTTTAGCTTTGCCCAACGCCTAGTCGTCTTATGGTTAGACGGAGACCTGGAGAGGCCTACAAGCCACAGTGTCTCGCACCCACTGTGAAATGTGGTGGAGGATCGGTGATGATCTGGGGGTGCTTCAGCAAGGCTGGAATCGGGCAGCTTTAGCATGAATCAAGCCAAGTACAAGGTTGTCCTGGAAGAAAACTTGCTTCCTTCTGCTCTGACAATGTTCCCCAACTCTGAGGATTGAGCGAAACAAGTCTCTTTTCTTGGGCAGCAGTGTGATCATTGCCCTGTGGCAGCTGAGAGGCAGTTCTTTTCTCTCCAGACTCTCCTTCAGCGCCTGGAAGACACCCTCCCCGATCACCGGCCAGAAATGTTTGAAAAACTCAGCAGGGAGGCCATCTATCCCAGGTGCCTTCCCGCTGGAGAGCTGTGTCATTGCAGCGGTCATTCCTTGAAGTCAGATCTGTATCCAGTTCACTCTGCTCCCCCTCACTCAGGCTGGGTAGATCCTGGAGCTGGGTCGCAGTGACATCAGGATCACACTGTTCTTTTGTGAATAGCTGCTTGTAATACTGCACAGCTGCCTCACTGATCTCCTCTCTGCTGTGTAGTTCTCTGCCTCAGGGTGTCCGCAGACACCTCAGCTGCTGGCTGCACGCTCTTCTTCTCCAGGTCAAAGAAGAAAGAAGTGGGAGCGTCCATGTCCCTCAGCTCCATGAAGCGAGAGCGCATCAAAGCCCCCTTCACCTTCTCGCAAGCTGCCCAGCACATTTCTTTTTTCTTTTATTTTTTGTAAGGTTTGCTTATTAGAGTGATCTTCGTTATTTTCTATATTTAGAATATTGTCACTCTAACTCCCTGACTGCTTTGTCCAGTGACCATGTCCCACCACTGCCTTAAATTGACAATTATAATAATTGAATGTTAAAATTCCAATAAGAATATTTGTGACCTTGGAATAAGTTTATTAACTAACAGGCAGTGGTAGTCCGATAGACTATTGTGAACGGTACTTGCCCCTATTAAAAAACTGAGGTAACAACGGAATGAATAAAACTGGTCCAGTCGTGCTCTAGATGTGTAGTTACTTGCGAGACTGGGACCAGATGTACTGTCGAGCATGTGGATGCAGACATCTCCATACGTCAACCAGGTCACTGGACTGTAAACCTGCAGTAAGCTCTTTGGAGGATTGAGGATATGGCTCCTCAGTATTCCTATCCTTTGTAAAATCTATAGTGCAATTAAAATCACCCCCAACCACTAAGTCATTATTATTGCATTTTAAAATGGTTTGATTCAACTTGTTAAACAATGTAATTTTTTATCTTCAGGTATTTTGTGCATAAATATTTATAAAAGTAAAGTTAAAAGCTATTTGTGTCTACTTTTTAAAAGCCACCCTTTCTCAATCTCTTGTACTTGCTTTACACTGACACCCAGGTCTTAATTAAAAAGCACCGCTACTCCTGGTGCTGGAGTTGTGACTGAACACACACTGACCTCCCCACTCTGACAGCCAGACCGCCTCATTCTCCTGCTCAATGTGCGTCTCCACAACCCCAGCCCTTTTGTGATTTAAAAAAATCAAATAACTGCTCTTTTAAAAGGCTGTCTACAACCGTTAATGTTAAAAGAAATAATAATAAACTTTTCTATGGCGGCTAAAATATTTAAGATGATCAAGTTTAAACAAACACTGAAAATAAAAATATTTTATTAAAATCAGTTTTAAAATAATGTATTTGATTGTATCATTTTCTTTACCATTACTGCTTTTTAAAAATATTATCTCTTCTGCTGATCTAGCTCCTCAAGCGTGGACTTCCTGGAGACTACATGTGCAGAATGTAAAAATCATTTTAAATTGGGGGGGGGGGGGGGGGGGGGGACACGGACTTTTAATGTCCACTTCCCTCTTACCTTTGGTACTGTCAAGAATATCTTGCAATGTATATAGTTTTTTCATGACGAGTTGGCTGTCAGGGACAGCCAAGATTAACAAGAAATCCGAGAGCCCCTTGTCATCCGACTTGTACATGCACTCATCTTTTACGCCGTCTGCCCTGTCTTCTTCAACGGCCTTGCCTCTCTCCACAGCCACAGCTTCAGCCTCGGTGCCCCCTGTTTTACTCCCTGTCTCGTAGTCAGACTGGGGCAGTTCTGTACTGCTTTTTTCCTTTGGGCAAGGTGGCACAGCCTCCCGGGAAGACGTCAGCTCCTTCTCTGGCATCGGTTGGGGATCGCCACCGCTCTCCTCAACTTTCAGGCTGGGGCACTGTGTCTTTTCTCCGCTGCTCACAGAGACGAAGCCAGGGTCCCGCTTTGGCTCTCCTTCAGACCGTTTGTTTTTCTTTTTCTTTTTTAGCTACTGTTTTGAACTCTTTGTTGCTTTGTCCAGTCTCTTGTCCTGCGGCTGTTTGCGCTTGGCTGAGGCTGTGTCTCTGTTATGTTGCGGTGTCAGTTAGGCTTCAAGCAGAACTGGCTCGGCTTCAGGCACTGCTGCCTTGGGCTTTGCGGGCTCTGGGGGCTGCTCTTCCTCCCGCTCTCCCAGTTCGCCCCCAACCTCCTCCCCGCCAGGAGCTCCCTTATCCTGCTCTGCTTCAGACCAATCCCTCTTTTTCGGGCACTATTTCCTTTGATGGTTATTAAAAACAGGTGCTTGTCGAGCCCTAGCCCCTCCGCTCTGTGCAGGAGCGAGTGTGCCAGGCCTCCAGTCAACTCGGGTGTAGAGCAGCTTCTGGGCAGCCTACAGTGAACACTGCCACCCTGCTGGGGATATCAATCAGTTCCTGTGGGCCCCCCCCCCTCACGGGGGGAGGTACAGTCAGCCGGACGTAGCTAGTGATACCCACTCCAGAAAAACTTGACCAGACACTTCTGAATCTCATTTAACAGACCCAGGTGAGGGTCCAGACACACCAGCCTATGCCAGAGCATAGATGCCACCAGACTGTTAATAACAAGGACCCTCCACCTAAATGAGAGTCTTGAAAGGAGCCACTGCCAGCTCTGCTGACTCCCCTTCACTTTATCCAGAAATTCCTCCGTTCTGTTGCATGAATGCTTCTTTTACAAAAAACACTCCCAGTATCTTTACCCCAGTGTTTTCCCAGGTCAACACTGGGGGTAGCGATGGGGGAGTCACTCCCAGCTACCAGACAGAAAAGCTGCACTTTTTGCCCAGTTGAACTGAGGTGACCTTTTCATAATTCTTAATGCAGGATTCCAGCACAGCGATGTCCCTGCCTTTAGTAATGAAGACAATAAGGTCATTGGCATATGCAGATAGCCTGATGGAGGTGCTGTTGGGTGTAGCTGGCAGCTTCTCCCTCAGCTGGTGCAGGAAGGGCTCTATAGAGAGGGAGTAGAGCATCCCTGAGAGGGAAAGCCCTGCCATATCCTGCTCTGCACTAGGAAGGGTGCACTCTTTCACTTTCACCAGGCTGAAAACATTCTTATAGAGGAGTCTAATATTAGAAATAAAAGCAGGGCCAAAACCAATTGCCTTCAACAAATACTCTGTCAAAGGCTTTTTCCTAGTCCATTGAAATTAAACCAATATCAATATTAAAAAGTTTGGACACAATAAAAAGATATCTTATTAAAAACAAGTTATCAAAAATGGATAGGTCTGGTACACTATAAGATTGATCCTTATGCACCACTGATCCACAGTTCTTAAGATTGCAGAGGTCTCCTTTCTTGGGTAGCAGCGTGAGGCAGCTCTCCATCCCAGCTGCACTTCTGCAGGACCTTGTAAATGACCTGTCTGATACAGTCCCAGAACTGTTTAGAAAATTCATCCTGCACCCGGGTGCTTTCTGGTTGGAGAGCTGCATGACGGCGGCAGTGAGCTCCTGGAAGGTCAGTGGGGCGTCCAGCCCGTGCCACTCCTCCTCACTCAGACTGGGGAGCCCCTGATGTACAGCGTTATCGATAAATGGAGGAATATTTGAAAGAATAACTTTAGTCAGAGGTGTCGATAGGGGCATGACTGAAATTAATGAACCATTTCTAACGAACCCTTCTTCTAAATTTTACTGACCAGGTTTTCTTGACTCGGGAAAACAACTATTTGTTCATTTGTGAGGCAGATTTAATATTTCCAAACCTGACTGACCTTTCCCACTGCCAACAACACATCCTTCACGGAAACATTCAAGTCAAATATACACCTGAACCGGTGTCTAGGAGTCAGCCCCCCCCGCCGTTCCACCCGACTGTTTTAAAGTTACTAACACAGCTCACTGCTCACACAATTCACTGCTCCTTGCTCACAGGCCCCTCCCACAATCCTGAGAGAGAGAGAGAGAGAGAGAGAGAGAGAGAGAGAGAGAGAGAGAGAGAGACGGGGGGGGGGGGTTGATTGAGCAGGCCAGCGAGGCGAGAGAGACAATGTTATATAGGGGGCTATATAGCGTCTTTCACCAGAGAACATTGATTTATCCTTGGTCAGCAGGGTTTGCCTCCCCCTTTCCAGGGCTCCTCCCTCTGTGCAGGTGTATAACTGAAATGACAAGAGTTTGAACAATCTGGTAAACCTGTTCTGAATGAGTTGATTAAACTGACACCTTGTGATCCTAAAAGAAGCTGCTTGATGAGGTTCTGGGATCAATAAGCTACTAACAACCAAACAAGCAAGACTGGCTGAATGGCCTCCTCTCGTTTGTAAACTTTCTTATGTTCTTATGGCACTGCTCATTACAGTGTGTGTTTCCTGCTGGCTGGCTGGCTGTCTGTCTGTCTCTCTACAGCCCCTGGAGTGGCAGCGCTCGCCCTGTCAGGTGACTGGACTCAGGAGTTCCTCACCACTGAATCCTCTGCAGCCAATCAGCAGCTTCCTCATGAACCGGCTGAATCTGATTGGACCAGAGAGTTCATCGCTGACACTGCCGGTGAGAGGGGGGTCGAGGGGATACAATGTGTAATATTTAAGAGCTAATGGAACGGGCTGCAGTTTCACTGTGTCTCACTGTGTATTTCACGGCGTCTCGCTCTGTTTCACTCTGTCTCGCTGTGTGTTTCCTGGTGTCTCACTTTGTGTTTGACTGTGTGTCTCGCTCTGTGTTTCACTGTTTGTCTCGGTATGTGCTTTATTGTGTCTTGCTCTGTTTCATTGTATATCTCGCTCTGTGTTTCAGTATGTGTCTCGCTCTGTGTTTCACTGTGTCTTGCTCTGTGTTTCATGATGTCTCGCTCTGTGTTTCACTGTGAGTCTCGCTCTGTGCTTCATTGTGTCACGCTCTGTGCTTCATTGTCTCGCTCTGTTTCACTGTCGCTCTGTGCTTTATTGTCTCGCTCTGTGTTTCACTGTGTGTCTCGCTCTGTTTCAGTATGTGTCTCGCTCTGTGTTTCACTGTGTCTTGCTCTGTGTTTCGTGATGTCTCGCTCTGTGCTTCATTGTGTCACGCTCTGTGCTTCATTGTCTCGCTCTGTGCTTCACTGTCTTGCTCTGTTTTTCACTGTGTCTCGCCCTGTTTTTCACTGTGTCTTGCGCCGTGTTTCACTGTGTCTCGCGTCGTGTTTCATTGTGTCTCGCTCTGTTTCACGGTGTCTCGCTCTGTGCTTTACTGTGTCTCACTCTGTGTTTCACTGTATCTCACGCTCTGCGTTTCATGGAGTCTCGCTCTGTGTTTCACTGTGTTTCACTGTGTCTCGTTTCACTGTGTGTCTCCCTCTGTCCTTCATTGTGTCTCACTCTCTGTGTCACTGTGTCTCGCTCTGTCTTACGGTGTCTCTCTCTGTTTCACTGTGTCTCGCTCTTTGTTTCATGGAGTCTCGCTCTTTGTTTCATAATGTCTGCCTCTGTGTTTCATGATTTCTCGCTGTGTTTCACTGTGTCTCGCTCTGTGCTTTACTGTGTCTCACTCTGTGCTTTACTGCGTCTTGCTCTGTGTTTCACTGACTGTCTCGTTCTGTGATTTGTGTCTCGATCTGTATTTTACTGTGTGTCTCGGTCTGTGTTTCACTTTGTCTCGCTCTGTGTTTCACTGTATTTCACGCTCTGTGTTTCACGAAGTCTCGCTCTGTGTTTCATAATGTCTGCCTCTGTGTTTCATGATTTCTCGCTGTGCTTCACTGTGTCTCGCTCTGTGCTTTACTGTCTCGCTTTGTTTCATAGTTACTTGCTGTGTTTCACTGCGTCTCGCTCTGTGTTCCATAGTGTCTCGCTCTGTGTTTTATGATGTGTCACTCTGTTTCATTGTGTGTTTCGCTTTGTACTTCCCTGTATCTCGCTCTTTTTTCATGATGTTTTGCTGTTCTCCCTCTGTGTCTCACTGTGTGTCTCGCTCTTCGTTTCACTGTTTCTCGGTCTGTGCTTTACTGTGTCTTGCTCTGTTTCATTGTATATCTCGCTCTGTGTTTCACTGTGTGTCTCTCTGTGTTTCATGGTGTCTCACTCTGTGCTTTACTATCTTGCTCTGTGTTTCACTGTGTGTCTCACTCTGTTTCATAGTTTCTCGCTGTTTTACTGTGTATTTCGCTCTGTTTCTGTATGTCTCGCTCTGTGCTTTACTGTATGTTGCTCTGTGTTTCAGTGTGTCTCGCTCTGTGCTTCATTGTCTTGCTCTGTGTTTCACTGTATCTCGCTCTGTTTTATGATGTCTCGCTCTGTTTCATTATGTGTTTCACTGTGTCTCGCTCTGTTCCACTATGTCTCCCTCTGTCCTTCATTGTGTCTCACTCTCTGTGTCACTGTGTCTCGCTCTGTCTTACGGTGTCTCTCTCTGTTTCACTGTGTCTCACTCTGTTTTCACTGTCTCGCTGTGTGTTTCATGGAGTCTTGCTCTGTGTTTTACTGACTGTCTCACTCTGTGTTTCACTGTGTGTCTCGTTCTGTTGTGATTTACTGTGTCTCGGTTTGTGTTTCACTTTGTGTCTCACTCTGTGCTTTACTGTGTCTTGCTCTGTGTTTCACTGTGTGTCTCGGTCTGTGTTTCACTGTGTCTCACTCTGTGTTTCCCTATGTCTCGCTCTGTTTCACTGTGTGTCTCGTTCTATCCTTCACTGTGTCCTGCTGTGTTTCACTATGTCTCGCTCTGTTTCATTTGTCTTGCTCAGTTTCATAGTGTCTCGCTCTGTGTTTCACTGTGTGTCTCGCTGTGTGCCACTGTGTGTCTCTCTCTCTGTGCTTCATTGTGTCTCGCTCTGTTTCATTGTGTGTCTTGCTCTGTTTCATTGTTTGTCTTGCTCTGTGCTTCATTGTGTCTCGCTCTGTGTTTCACGGTGTGTTTCACTCCCTGTGTCACTGTGTCTTGCTCTGTGTTTGTGTGTCTCTCTTTGTCTTACGGTGTCTCGCTGTGTTTTCATGATGTCTCGCTCTGTTTTCATGATGTCTTGCTCTGTGTTTCACTGTGTGTCTCACTGTGTGTTTCATTGAGTCTTGCTCTGTGTTTCACTGACTGTCTCGCTCTGTTTCACTGTGTGTCTCGTTCTATGATTTACTGTGTCTTGGTCTGTGTTTCACTTTGTGTCTCGCTCTGTGCTTTACTGTGTCTTGCTCTGTGTTTCACTGTGTCTCACTCTGTTTCACTGTGTGTCTCGCTCTCTGTGTCACTGTGTCTTGCTCTGTGTTTCAGTGTGTCTCTGTCTGTCTTACGGTGTCTCACTGTTTCACTGTCTCACTCTGTGTTTCACTGTTTGTTTCGCTCTGTGTTTCATGGTGTCTGATCTTTTTCATAGTGTCTCGCTCTGTGTCACTTTCTTGCTCTGCGTTTCAGTGTGTCTTTCTCTGTCTTACGGTGTCTCGCTCTGTGTTTCACTTTGTCTGTGTTTCACTGTGTGTCTCGCTCTGTGCTTCATGATGTCTCGCTGTGTTTCACTGTGTGCCTCGCTCTGTGCTTCATTGTCACATTCTGTGTTTTATGATGTCTCGCTTTGTGCTTCACTGTCTCGGTCTGTGTTTCACTGTGTCTTGCTTTGTGTTTAACTGTGTCTCCCCCTGTTTTTCACGGTGTCTCGCTCTGTGCTTTACTGTGTCTCGCTCTGTTTCATGGTGTCTCATTCTGTGTTTCACTGTGTCTCGCTCTGTGTTTCATAGTGTCTCGCTCTGTTTTTTACTATTTGCTCTGTGCCAATATGTGTCTCACTCTGTGCTTCAGTGTCTCTCTCTGTCTTACGTTGTCTTGCTCTGTATTTCACTGTGTCTTGCTCTGTCACTGTGTCTCCCTTTGTTTCACTATCTGTCTCGCTGTGTTTCATAGTGTCTCGCTCTGTGTCTCACTATATGTCTCTCTCTGTGCCACTGTGTGTCTCACTCTGATTTACTGTGTCTTGCTCTATGTTTGTGTGTCTCGCTCTGTCTTATTGTGTATCAGTCTGTGTTTCAATATGTGTCTCGGTCTGTGTTTCACTGTGTCTCGCTCTGTGCTTCACTGTCTCTGTCTGTGTTGCACGGTGTGTCTCGCTCTGTTTCACTGTGTGTCTCGCTCTGTGTTTCACTGTGTCTCACTCTGTGCTTTAGCCTTTCTCGCGCTGTATTTCAGTGTCTCACTCTGTTTCATGGTGTCTCACACTTTGTTTCACGGTTTGTCTCACTGCTATACTGTGTGTCGCTCTATTTCACTGTGTGTCTCGCTGTGTGTTTCACTGGTTGTCTCGCTCTGTGTTTCACTGGTTGTCTCGCTTTGTGCTTTACTGTTTGTCTCGCTCTGTTTCACTGTGTGTCTCGCTCTATTTCACTGTGTGTCTCGCTCTGTGCTTCACTATGTGTCTCACTGTTTTCCATTGTCTTGCTCTGTTTCACTGTGTATCTCGCTCTGTGCTTCACTGTCTTACTCTGTGTCGCCCTTTGTTTCATGGTGTCTCGCTCTGTGTTTCATGGTGTATCGCTCTGTGCTTTACTGTTTGTCTCGCTCTGTGTTTCACTGTGTCTCGTGCTGTGTTTTAGTGTCTCGCTCTGTGTTTCACTGTGTCTCACTGTGTTTCATGGTGTCTCGCTCTGTATTTCACTTTCTCTCGCTCTGCATTTCACTGTCTCTCGCTCTCTGTTTCACCGTGTCTCGCTCTATGCTTTACTGTATGCCTCGTACTGTGTTTCACGGTGTCTTGTACTGTGTTTCACAGTGCTCGTTCTGTGTTTCACGGTGTCTTGTACTGTGTTTCACTGTGTGTCTCGCTCTGTGTTTCACGGTATCTCGTACTGTGTTTCACGGTGTCTTGTACTGTGTTTCACTGTGTGTCTCGCTCTGTGTTTCACGGTATCTCGTACTGTGTTTCACGGTGTCTTGTACTGTGTTCCACTGTGTGTCTCGCTCTGTGTTTCACAGTATCTCTTACTGTGTTTCACGGTGTCTCGTTCTGTTTTTCACTATGTGTCTCACTTTGTGCTTCAGTGTCTCGCTCTGTCTTATGGTGTCTCGCTCTGTGTTTTATGATGTCTCACTCTGTTTCATTGTGTGTCTCACTCTGTGTTTTACGGTGTGTCTCACTTTGTACTTCCCTGTATCTCGCTCTTTTTTCATGATGTTTTGCTGTTCTCGCTCTGTGTTTCACAGTTTGTCTCGGTCTGTGCTTTACTGTGTCTCGATCTGTTTCATGGTGTCTGGCTCTGTTTCATGGTGTCTCGCATTGTTTCATAGTTTCTCGCTGTGTTTCACTATGTGTCTCACTCCATGTGTCGCTGTGTCTCGCTCTGTGCTTTACTGTATCTCGCTCTGTTTTATGATGTCTCGCTCTGTGTTTCACTGTGTGTCTCGCTCTGTGTTTCACTGTGTGTCTCGCTCTGTTTCACTGTGTGTCTCGCTCTGTTTCACTGTGTGTCTCGCTCTGTTTCACTGTGTGTCTCCCTCTGTCCTTCATTGTGTCGCGCTCTGTGTTTCACTGTGTGTCTCCTTCTCTGTGTCACTGTGTCTTGCTCTGTGTTTGTGTGTCTCGCTCTGTCTTATGGTGTCTCGCTCTGTCTTATGGTGTCTCGCTCTGTCTTACGATGTCTCGCTCTGTCTTACGATGTCTCGCTCTGTTTCACTGTGTGTCTCCCTCTGTCCTTCATTGTGTCGCGCTCTGTGTTTCACGGTGTGTTTCACTGTGTGTCTCGATCTCTGTGTCACGGTGTCTTGCTCTGTCTTACGGTGTCTCTCTCTGTTTCACTGTGTCTTGCTCTGTTTCACTGTGTGTCTCCCTCTGTCCTTCATTGTGTCGCGCTCTGTGTTTCACGGTGTGTCTCGCTCTATGTGTGACTGTGTCTCGCTCTGTCTTACGGTGTCTCGCTCTGTCTTACGGCGTCTTGCTCTGTCTTACGGTGTCTCTCTCTGTTTCACTGTGTGTCTCCCTCTGTCCTTCATTGTGTCGCGCTCTGTGTTTCACTGTGTGTCTCCTTCTCTGTGTCACTGTGTCTTGCTCTGTGTTTGTGTGTCTCGCTCTGTTTCACTGTGTGTCTCGCTGTGTTTCACTGTGTGTCTCCCTCTGTCCTTCATTGTGTCTCGCTTTATGTTTCACTGTGTGTCTCGCTCTCTGTGTCACTGTGTCTTGCTCTGTGTTTGTGTGACTCGCTCCGTCTTACGATGTCTCTCTGTTTCACTGTGTCTCGCTCTGTTTCACTGTGTGTCTCTGTCTGTGTTTAACTGTGTGTCTCGCTGTGTGTTTCATGGAGTCTTGCTCTGTGTTTCACTGTGTGTCTCGTTCTGTGATTTATTGTGTCTCGATTTCTTTCACTTTGTGTCTCGCTCTGTGCTTTACTGTGTCTTGCTCTGTCTCACTGTGTGTCTCGGTCTGTGTTTCACTGTGTCTCACTGTGAGTTTCACTGTGTGTCTCCTTCTGTGCTTTACTGTGTCTCGGTCTGTGCTTTACTGTGTCTCGCTCTGTTTCATCAAGTCGTGCTCTGTTTCACCTACTGTCTCGCTCTGTGTTTCACTGTTTCGCTCTGTGTTTCACGATGTCTCGCTTCATGGTGTCTGATATTTTTCATACTGTCTCGCTCTCTGTGTCACTTTCTTGCTCTGTGTTTCAGGGTGTCTCGCTCTGTTTCACTGTGTGTCTCGCTCCGTGTTTCATGATGTCTCACTGTGTCTCGCTCTGTGTTTCACTGTGTGTCTTGCTCTGTGTTTCACTGTCGTCTCGCTCTGTTTCATGATGTCTCGCTCTGTGTTTCATTTGTGTCTCACTCTGTTTCATAGTGTCTCACTGTGTGCTTTACTGTGTCTTGATCTGTTTTTCCATGTGTCTCGCTCTGTTTCACTGTGTGTCTCGCTCTGTGCTTTACAGTTTCTTTCTCTCTCTCACTGTCTCTCAATTCAATTCAATACGCTTTATTGGCATTACAAGAATAAACATTTGCCAAAGCAAACTGATCCTGTTAAAGAAATGGGCTTGTAACAACTCAGCCACTGACTCATTGTCTGACCCTGAGCAAGTCACTTAACCACCTTGTGCTCCGTCTTTCCTGTGAGACATTCTTGTAAGTGACTCTGCAGCTGATGCATAGTTCACACACCCTAGTCTCATATCTTGTAAAGTGCTTTGTGATGGTGATCCACTATGAAAGGCGCTATATAAAAATAATAATTATTATTATTATTATTGTTATTATTATTATTGTTGTTGTTGTTATTATTATTATTATGCTTTCAAGCCAACGGCTGGGAAACCTATTGTTATTGCTGGGTATATTATTATTTTTCTGCCAAAAGTTTGTCGCAGACTCATGAAAACGCAACGTAAGTACATGCCTATGTGTAGACAACAAGACTGGCATCCACGAGTGAAAAAAGTTCAGAGTTTGGCCACTAAGCTAGATCTCGTGAAAATATTGGACAATTTTCAAAATTCTTGTCGACAAAAACAGCTTAAGATGGAGATCTGACAATGTCAGCATATAGCGCATGAATGGACGGTTGGTTTGCTCGCCGCATTGGATTTGCTAAAAATTTCAAAGATCTTCTTGTCTGAAACCACAGTGTTGATCGGCACCAAAATTGTCACGTTTGCTCATGAGACGGTCCTTTCTAAGTTTGTAAAATCTGCACTTTTTCATTAAACATGGATGCAGTGAACAAAACAATTTCATGATGCACGTTGGATTTGCACTAAATACTCAAAGATCTTGTCTCAAACCGCAGTGTTGATCGGCACCAAAATTGTCACGTTTGCTCAGGACAAGGTCCTGTAAGTTTTGTAAAATCACGCTTTTTCGTTAAAAACATAGATGCAGCGAGCAAAATAACAATTTCACGAGTGCAATATTTACATATATTAAAGTATAAATCCACACTGCAATAAATTAGAGACGTGAAACTGAGTAAAATAGTAGAGGGTAATGTGAAGTACTGTCGATTTTAAAATGGCTTGTTTTGGTCACATGGTTTGGTGGCCGTATTGATAATTAAAAAATGACTTTTATGACCCATAACAGAACAGTGTTACTCAAAGATCTTTTTCTCTGAAACCGCAGTGTTGATTGGCACCAAAATTGTCACGTTTGCTGATGACAAGATCCTTTCTGAGTTTTGTAAAATCCCTGCTTTTTCGTTAAAAACATGGATGCAGCGAGCAAAATAACAATTTCATGAGTGCTGTATTTACATATATCAAAGTATAAAGCAATACTGCAATACACTAGAGACATGAAACTGAGTAAAATAGTAGAGGGTAATCTGTCAGTTTCAAAATGGCGTGTTTTGGTCACATGGCTTTGGCAGTCATATTGGAATTAACGTTTAAATTTTATCTCCTAGGGCGTGCCGATGCGGACAAAGTTATTATGGAACACATACAGGAAGTCATGTGTACTCTGTGAAAAAATGTCATCACCCGCTACCTTTGACCTCTCTAAAAGGTCAAACTAAAACTTGGCTCTTTGTGCCTCGGGGATCACAGATAGTCATGATTCATATGGAACACATATAGGAAGTTATATGTACTCTATAAAAATGTCATTACCCATGACCTTTGACCTCTGCTAAGGGTCAACAATGAACATTTCTTGCATAAAAGACCTTAAGGAGTGCACATACGGCAATCATTTATATTGAACATGTATAGGAAGTCATACGTTTGCTTTAGAAAAATATCATCACCCATAACCTTTAACCACTGTTAAGGTTCAAAACCCACAATTGGCTTATAGCTCCTCAGCTGTATCTAACATAGATCAGTACACTTAAACTTCAGCATAAGATTGTGGTCTGTATACAATACAACTTAAGTAGCCCATTAACTAATTATAGGAAACATAGCGAGCTGTATTAGTGATTATTTGTGATGATTGAACCATATTTTCTTGGAAGCCTTTACTGTTGCTAGCAACTCTAGTTATTATTATTATTATTATTATTATTATTATTGTTAAAGCAATGTATAACATTACGAAACAATAAACATTACTAAACATTTCCCTCTATTGAAGAAAGTGGGAGGGAAATAGGAACAGAACAAGGTAGTTCGAGAACCCTTCCCCCTCCCCCCCCCCCCCCCCCCCCCCCCCCCCCCTTGGTTTGTGTCGGAGAGAGAGAGAGACACAAAGTCTGGGGTTCGCGAGGCCAGGTTCAGGTGGGGAGTATTTGGAGCAGTCGGAGGAAAAGCTGTGGCTCGGAGACTTTGAAAGACAAGAGAAAGAGTGGTGAGAGAATGTCAGTCTGTGTCAGTGTGTGTGTGTGTCAATTTGATAACCTTTAAAAAAAAAATAAAATGCTGTGGTGCCCTTAATATCACGGTATACAATGAAGGCTTACTAAAAATGGAGATAAACTGCTGTCTTCTCAGCAGAGATTATAAAAAAACGGGGGGGGGGGGGGGGGGGGGGACTTGAGAACTGAGGGAGTGTGTGATATATGAGAAATGCAAAAGTGTGAACTGAGGGTGTGTGCTACAGTGCCTATAGAAAGTCTACACCCCCTTGAACTGTTTTCACATTATGTTGTGTCAGTGCCTCAGAGTTTCATGCATTTAAATGATTTTTTCCACTTATCTACACACCATACTCCACACTGTTAAGGCTGGAAAAAAGTTTTTTATTGAGAAAAAAATTATATATTAAAAATACAAAACTGAAAGATCATAATTGGATAAGTCTCCACCCCCCTGAATTAATACTTTGTGGAAGCACCTTTGGCAGCAAACTACCAACTTTGCACACCTAGATTAGGCAATATTTGACCATTCTTCGTTACAAAACTGTTTCAAGCTCTGTCAAGTTCCTTGGGGAGCGTTGATGGACAGCAATCTTCAAGCCATTGCACAAATTTTCGATTGGATTTAGGTCGGGGCTGTGACTGGGCCACTCAAGGACATTGACCTTTTTGTTTCTTGGCCACTCCAGTGTAGCTTTGGTTGTGTGTTTTGGGTCGTTGTCATGCTGAAAGGTGAACTTCCGTCCCAGTTTCAGCTTTCTTGCAGAGGGCAGCAGGTTTTCCTCAAGGACTTCTCTGTACTTTGCTCCATTCATTTTCCTTTCTATCCTGATAAGTGTCCCAGTCCCTACCGATGTGCATGCAATTCCTTGAATCCCTACTGCGTTCAGTTTGAGAAGTATTCTTTTATGTTGGACTTTGTGAAAAGTTTTCTGGAAATCTAAATAAACCATGCCATATACTTTGCAATTATCCATTGTCAGTGTTGCATCATCAGAAAATCAAGCTACGCTCTGCCTTTCCTAAAACCATGCTGACTGTTTCCCAGGATACTGTTACCATATAGGTAATTTTCCACTTTGGATCTTATTATAGTTTCTGTAAGTTTACATATAATAGAAGCCAGGCTTATTGGTTTGTAGTTACCTAGTTCGGTTTTGTCTCCCTTTTTGTGGATCGGTATTACGTTTGCAATTCTCCTGTCTGTCTAACTTCCTTTTTGAGTTGCGCTTGCAGTTTCAAGTACTCTTTCTGTGTATTTTGTTCTTGGTCCCTTTTAAATAGTCTGTGAAGCGCCTTTTTTCTCTGGATATTTTTTAAAATTTATTTATAAACCATTTTGGCCATTTTGTTTTAGATTTTTATTTGTCTACTTTTGGGATGTATTTTTTTTGTGCCTCTAGTACTACATTTTTGAAAAATAGCCATCCCTTTTCCATGGATGTTTTCTCTATTTTACTATTTTTCTCTCTGTTAGACCTTAGCTTTAGTCGTTACTTTTGGGGTTTTAAAAAAGCATGTCTAATGAGAACATGTTGTGATCTGAATTTGTCAATGTTTCTCTGACTTCTGTTGTAGTTATTCTGTCTTTGTTAGTCGGTGGCTTTCACAAGTTGTGTTAGGAAACAGTCATTTGTCATTTCTACCATTTCAGTTCCGTCTGTCTTGCTTCCCATCGGGTTTTCCCATTTTATACGAGGGAAGTTGAAATCCCCCATTAGGCATTTCTAATGTTATTGTGTAACAGATTGTTTTGCTTGGTATCTGAATTTGGTGGTCTATAGAATGCCCTGTTATTGTTCCCTTATTCTGACCCATATTGATTCTGCATTATTTTTTTTCTTCCAGATTTAACACCTTGGCTTCAAGACTATTTTTGATGTATAGCGCTACCCCTCTGCTGAGTGTGTATGTGCGTGTGTATCAGTATGGTGTATCAGTTTGTGGATCAGTGTGTTTCCTATACACTTGTTGGGTTTCTCTTCATTTTCTCTCTCTTTCCTTACTTCAGGACAGAGGAGTACCGACCCCCAGATGACCTCAGAGACACGGCCAATCAGCTGCTGGCAAAGGTGGACGACCCCAAACTGCAGAACACAGAGGTGAGAGGAAACTGCTCAATAGTAACAGGAGCATAGATTCACACAAAATCAGTTCACACTCAGAATCAGCTTCCTCTGTGTCCATTATGATGTCATCGTCCTCTGAACAGGGAGGCATGCTGAGAGCTGTAGTTTGTCCTGCTTTCGCTGTAGTCCTGTGTAAACCCCTTGCCAAGGGAAACTCTAATGTGGAACTAGGGAGATTTTGCTTGAGGTAGAGCATGCAGCTGGTCCTGCTGCATAACGCAGGGGTGATAATTGACTCCTATTACACAGCAGTTTCACCCATTCCAGGTTTTATTACAAGCTTGAATAGCCCCAGTGTATAGGTAAGAAGCTCAGGTGTCTCTTGTTATACTCTTAAAAGCAGGAGTGGATGAAGCTGCTCTGCAGTGGGACTCTTGCTGTTACGGCCCTGGTATGTAACCCTGTGCTTCCTGGTTTTGTCTTGGTAGTTCCTGAAGTTCATTAGGGAGATCGGAGAGGGTCTTGTGACTGTAGACCACAATGAAGTCAGGCAGTCTGAACATGCAGATCACTGGGCATCTAAATTCGACAAGGTAGGACCCCTCCGCTAGAGAGCCCTGGGGCGTACTCACGACACGGCAGGATTGGTGCAAGCACAGGGTTCGAGAGGGACTGCGCTTTTAAAGATTCCTTAATTACAGATTGCGGGTCATGAAAGTGAGATTTACTTTAACCTGAGGGAGTGATTATAAACAGTCCTGATCATTCCATGAATTAGAGCCCCGGACACTAGAGATAGAGGAAGCTTTACTAGGTGGAGTTCACACCAATCAATAACATCTGCAATTCCCCTCGGCTGGCTAGGTGACGGTTAGGACCTTCTCACAGGAAATTGTTCAAACACTGTATTGAGTGTTTCTAAGTGTAGGGTGGCTGATCATATTGAGAGTGCAAGAGACAGCACCCTGTAAATACAGAGAGAGCAAGAGAAAGCGCCCTGTCAATATAGAGAGAGCAAGAGAAAGCACACTGTCAATACAGAGAGAGCAAGATAAGCCACACTGTTGTAGGAACAATTCAGTAATTGATAATTTAATATTTATCTGGGTTGATTAGTTCTCTTACCAAAACAATATTTAAATTGACGTGTTCTAAAGATCGAGGATTTACTATGAACACACATTCACGCGCAGACAGAAGGAATGTTTAATCAATAGTGTATTTTATTATGTACACAAATAATAAACAGAAATCAGAAAAGTTAGAAAGTAAATCTCTTAGTCTCTCAGCACAAAACGCAATTCAAAAACTCACTGCACCCATGCTTGACTAGCAGGCAATTGAAATATGACACTGTCTGTCTCCTAAAAAATCAGCAGCAGCAAGCAGGCTGTGATGTAGCTAGTCACTCACTCACACTCACACACACGCCCACATCCAATGCACAGAGTACAGTGGCTCTCAAAAGTATTCACCCCCCTTGGACTTCTCCACATTTTATTGTGCTACAACATGGAATCAAAATGGATTTAATTAGGAGTTTTTTGCCACTGATCAACACAAAAAAGTCCATAATGTCAAAGTGAAAAATAAAATCTACAAATTGTTCTAATTACAAATGTAAAACAGAAAATAATTGATTGCATAAGTATTCACCCCCTTTGACACACCTAAATAAGCTCTGGTTCAACCAATTGTCTTTAGAAGTCACAGAATTAGTTGAATGGAGTCCACCTGTGTGCAATTAAGGTGTTTCACATGATTTCAGGTTAAATACACCTGTCTCTGGGAGGTCACGCAGTTGGTTAGTACATTTCCTAGCAAAAACTACATCATGAAGATGAAGAAACATTCAAAACAAATCCGGAATAAGGTTCTTCAAAAGCACCAATCAGGGGTAGGATATAAGAACATTTAAAGGCATTGAATATCCCCAGTAAAGTCAGTAAAGTCCATTATTAAGAAATGGAGAGAATATGGCACAACTGTGAATCTGTCTAGAAAAGGCCATCCTCAATAACAGAGTATCCGGGCGAGAAGAGCACTAGTCAGGGAGGCCACCAAGAGGCCTATGGCAACTTGCGAAGAGGATGGATTTGCAATTGTACCGAGATTGCTAATCAATCATTCAATTGGAGTCTCAGTACAACTGCACGTGAATTAATAAAAGTGCAATTCCCCCTGCTCATATTATTTTACCTGCATGTGCAATCCTCATGCCTAAATACAAATATACATTTTAAAGACTTGTGCTCGTAACCCATATTTATATCCTGTGTATTTTATACATAAACACCAACATTATTCACACTACAAACAACATAAAACACTAATAGACATAAAGGGGCAGGACACTCCGCCACACAACTCTAAAGGAGTTAGTCTTCCATGGCTAAACTGGGAGACACTGTGCATATGGCAACAATAGCCCAGGTGCTTCACAAAACTGGCCTTTATGGGAGAATGGCAAAAAGAAAGCCATTGCTAAAAAAAACTTGCATCAAATCTCGGCTAGAGTTTGCCAGAAGGCATGTGAGAGACTCTGAGACCAAGTGGAAGAAGATTCTATCATAAGAACATAAAGTTTACAAACGAGAGGAGGCAATTCGGCCCATCTTGCTCGTTTGGTTGTAGTAGCTTATTGATCCCAGATTCTTATCAAGCAGCTTCTTAAAGGATCCCAGGGCGTCAGCTTCAACAACATTACTGGGGAGTTAATTCCAGACCCTCATGATTCTCTGTGTAAGAAAGTGCCTCCTATTTTCTGTTCTGAATGCCCCTTTGTCTAATCTCCATTTGTGACCCCTGGTCCTTGTTTCTTTTTTCAGGCTGAAAAATTCCCTTGGGTCAACACTGTCAATACCTTTTAGAATTTTGAATGCTTGAATTAGGTCGCCGCGTAGTCTTCTTTGTTCAAGACTGAACAGGTTCAATTCTTTTTAGCCTGTCTGCATATGACATGCCTTTTAAACCCGGAATAATTCTGGTCGCTCTTCTTTGCACTCTTTCTAGAGCAGCAATATCTTTTTTTATAGCGAGGTGACCAGAACTGAACATAATATTCAAGATGAGGTCATACTAATGCATTGTACAGTTTTAACATTACTTCCCTTGATTTAAATTCAACACTTTTCACAATGTATCCAAGCATCTTGTTAGCCTTTTTTATAGCTTCCCCACATTGGTTAGATGAAGACATTTCTGGGTCAGCAAAAACTCCTAGGTCTTTTTCATAGATTCCTTCTCCAATTGCAGTATCTCCCATATGATATTTATAATGTACATTTTTATTTCCTGCGTGCAGTACCTTACACTTTTCTCTATTAAATGCCAATTGGCAAGTGTCTGCCCAGTTCTGAATCTTGTCTAGATCATTTTGAATGACCTTTGCTGCTACAACAGTGTTTGCCACTCCTCCTACTTTTGTGTCGTCTGCAAATTTAACAAGTTTGCTTACTATACCAGCATCTAAATCATTAATGTAGATTAGGAATAGCGGAGGACCTAATACTCATCCCTGTGGTACTCCACTGGTTAACACACTCCATTCTGAGGTTTCTCCTCTAATCAGTACTTTCTGTTTTCTACATGTTAACCACTCCCTAATCCATGTACATGTGTTTCCTTGAATCCCTACTGTGTTCAGTTTGAGAATTAATCTTTTGTGCGGGACTTTGTCAAAAGCTTTCTGGAAATCTAAATACACCATGTCATATACTTTGCAGTTATCCATTACCGAAGTTGCATCCTCTAAAAAATGAAGCAAGTCAGTTAGACACGATCTCCCTTTCTTAAAACTATGTTGACTGTCTCCCAGCACCCTGTTACCATATAGGTACTTTTCCATTTTGGATCTTATTATAGTTTCCATAAGTTTGCATATAATAGAAGTCAGGCTTACTGGTCTGTAGTTACCTGGTTCAGTTTTGTTTCCCTTTTTGTGGATCGGTATTTGCAATTTTCCAGTCTGTCGGTACCACCCCTGTGTCAAGAGACTGCTGCATGATCTTGGTTAGCAGTTTGTAAATAATTTCTTTCATTTGTTTGAGTACTATTGGGAGGATCTCATCCGGCCCAGGGGATTTGTTTATTTTAAGAAGCTCCTAGTCCCTTTAACACTTCTGCCTCGGTTATACTAAAGTTATTTAAAACTGGATAGGAACTGGACGACACGTGGGCATGTTGTCCACATCCTCCTTTGTAAAAACTTGTGAAAAG